>NC_137883.1:820000-1017500 GCF_963924005.1 Protomyctophum bolini | reverse complement strand
CTAAAGACTTCCGTGGAGAGGGACGTTCATGAGTTATGGCTATTTTTGGAAGGCCTTGCCCATCGGACAAGGCCAGCTCAGCTGTTGAAGAAAATGACAGGGAGCACAGTGGCGCGCTTGGTTGTGTGAGTGCAAATAGGTGTGAGCGCTTTGACTAATAGTGCAGGGCAAGCGCATAGGCCACGCCCACATCATTAAAACACAGCCCCAATCGCCCGGCTCTCCACTCGGACCCAGGAAGCCTCGGGCCCCCACCGGGGTGCCAGGCCCGAAGCCAGCTAAACCCACGACCCGGCTCTCCATCCGAACCCGGGCACCCACTCTTAAGCAACCCCCCCGGAACCTTCACAATCTAATACCAGGTGCTGTAAGCTTTTCATTGAGGCATTGGCTACGGCCGTCTGCTGTATATGGGCCGTACCGGCCACTGCTGCCTTTGCTTACGGCAATACCACCCTGAACACGCCCGATCTCGTCCGATCTCGGAAGCTAAGCAGGGTCGGGCCTGGTTAGTACTTGGATGGGAGACCGCCTGGGAATACCAGGTGCTGTAAGCTTTTTCATGCCGGCATACTGAATGAGCAACATGAATGGCCATGCAAAACACTAGATCATTGTGCACCACTGACCTTTTGCCCCCCAAAGCGCATAGGCCACGCCTACATCATTAAACCAGCCCCCCAATCCGACAGGCCCCGCGTTCAACCCGGACACGCCAAGCGTGTGCGTGCGCGCGCGCCGTCAAGCGCTTGACCGGCGCGGCTAGAGGCTTCGCCGGCCGCCGTGGCAAGCGGGTAGAATTACTCGGGTCTCTCTTCATGACGAATAAGCCTTTCGCCTTTTACTAAAGACTTCTGTGGAGAGGGACGTTCATGAGTTATGGCTATTTTTGGAAGGGCTTGCCCATCGGACAAGGCCAGCTCAGCTGTTGAAGAAAATGACAGGGAGCACAGTGGCGAGCTTGGTTGTGTGAGTGCAAATAGGTGTGAGCGCTTTGACTAATAGTGCAGGGCAAGCGCATAGGCCACGCCCACATCATTAAAACACAGCCCCAATCGCCCGGCTTTCCACTCGGACCCAGGAAGCCTCGGGCCCCCACCGGGGTGCCAGGCCCGAAGCCAGTTAAACCCACGACCCGGCTCTCCATCCGAACCCGGGCACCCACTCTTAAGCAACCCCCCCGGAACCTTCACAATCTAATACCAGGTGCTGTAAGCTTTTCATTGAGGCATTGGCTACGGCCGTCTGCTGTATATGGGCCGTACCGGCCACCACTGCCTTTGCTTACGGCCATACCACCCTGAACACGCCCGATCTCGTCCGATCTCGGAAGCTAAGCAGGGTCGGGCCTGGTTAGTACTAGAATGGGAGACCGCCTGGGAATACCAGGTGCTGTAAGCTTTTTCATGCCGGCATACTGAATGAGCAACATGAATGGCCATGCAAAACACTAGATCATTGTGCACCACTGACCTTTTGCCCCCCAAAGCGCATAGACCACGCCTACATCATTAAACCAGCCCCCCAATCCGACAGGCCCCGCGTTCAACCAGGACACGCAGAGCGTGTGCGTGCGCGCGCGCGCCGTCAAGCGCTTGACCGGCACGGCTAGAGGCTTCGCCGGCCGCCGTGGCAAGCGGGTAGAATTACTCTGGTCTCTCTTCATGACGAATAAGCCTTTCGCCTTTTACTAAAGACTTCCGTGGAGAGGGACGTTCATGAGTTATGGCTATTTTTGGAAGGCCTTGCCCATCGGACAAGGCCAGCTCAGCTGTTGAAGAAAATGACAGGGAGCACAGTGGCGCGCTTGGTTGTGTGAGTGCAAATAGGTGTGAGCGCTTTGACTAATAGTGCAGGGCAAGCGCATAGGCCACGCCCACATCATTAAAACACAGCCCCAATCGCCCGGCTCTCCACTCGGACCCAGGAAGCCTCGGGCCCCCACCGAGGTGCCAGGCCCGAAGCCAGCTAAACCCACGACCCGGCTCTCCATCCGAACCAGGCACCCACTCTTAAGCAACCCCCCCGGAACCTTCACAATCTAATACCAGGTGCTGTAAGCTTTTCATTGACGCATTGGCTACGGCCGTCTGCTGTATATGGGCCGTACCGGCCGCCGCTGCCTTTGCTTACGGCCATACCACCCTGAACACGCCCGATCTCGGAAGCTAAGCAGGGTCGGGCCTGGTTAGTACTTGGATGGGAGACCGCCTGGGAATACCAGGTGCTGTAAGCTTTTTCATGCCGGCATACTGAATGAGCAACATGAATGGCCATGCAAAACACTAGATCATTGTGCACCACTGACCTTTTGCCCCCCAAAGCGCATAGACCACGCCTACATCATTAAACCAGCCCCCCAATCCGACAGGCCCCGCGTTCAACCCGGACACGCCAAGCGTGTGCGTGCGCGCGCGCCGTCAAGCGCTTGACCGGCACGGCTAGAGGCTTCGCCGGCCGCCGTGGCAAGCGGGTAGAATTACTCGGGTCTCTCTTCATGACGAATAAGCCTTTCGCCTTTTACTAAAGACTTCCGTGGAGAGGGACGTTCATGAGTTATGGCTATTTTAGGAAGGCCTTGCCCATCGGACAAGGCCAGCTCAGCTGGCAACATGAATGGCCATGCAAAACACTAGATCATTGTGCACCACTGACCTTTTGCCCCCCAAAGCGCATAGGCCACGCCTACATCATTAAACCAGCCCCCCAATCCGACAGACCCCGCGTTCAACCCGGACACGCCAAGCGTGTGCGTGCGCGCGCGCGCCGTCAAGCACTTGACCGGCACGGCTAGAGGCTTCGCCGGCCGCCGTGGCAAGCGGGTAGAATTACTCGGGTCTCTCTTCATGACGAATAAGCCTTTCGCCTTTTACTAAAGACTTCCGTGGAGAGGGACGTTCATGAGTTATGGCTATTTTTGGAAGGCCTTGCCCATCGGACAAGGCCAGCTCAGCTGTTGAAGAAAATGACAGGGAGCACAGTGGCGCGCTTGGTTGTGTGAGTGCAAATAGGTGTGAGCGCTTTGACTAATAGTGCAGGGCAAGGGCATAGGCCACGCCCACATCATTAAAACACAGCCCCAATCGCCCGGCTCTCCACTCGGACCCAGGAAGCCTCGGGCCCCCACCGGGGTGCCAGGCCCGAAGCCAGTTAAACCCACGACCCGGCTCTCCATCCGAACCCGGGCACCCACTCTTAAGCAACCCCCCCGGAACCTTCACAATCTAATACCAGGTGCTGTAAGCTTTTCATTGACGCATTGGCTACGGCCGTCTGCTGTATATGGGCCGTACCGGCCACCGCTGCCTTTGCTTACGGCCATACCACCCTGAACACGCCCGATCTCGTCCGATCTCGGAAGCTAAGCAGGGTCGGGCCTGGTTAGTACTTGGATGGGAGACCGCCTGGGAATACCAGGTGCTGTAAGCTTTTTCATGCCGGCATACTGAATGAGCAACATGAATGGCCATGCAAAACACTAGATCATTGTGCACCACTGGCCTTTTGCCCCCCAAAGCGCATAGGCCACGCCTACATCATTAAACAAGCCCCCCAATCCGACAGGCCCCGCGTTCAACCCGGACACGCCAAGCGTGTGCGTGCGCGCGCGCCGTCAATCGCTTGACCGGCGCGGCTAGAGGCTTCGCCGGCCGCCGTGGCAAGCGGGTAGAATTACTCGGGTCTCTCTTCATGACGAATAAGCCTTTCGTCTTTTACTAAAGACTTCCGTGGAGAGGGACGTTCATGAGTTATGGCTATTTTTGGAAGGCCTTGCCCATCGGACAAGGCCAGCTCAGCTGTTGAAGAAAATGACAGGGAGCACAGTGGCGCGCTTGGTTGTGTGAGTGCAAATAGGTGTGAGCGCTTTGACTAATAGTGCAGGGCAAGCGCATAGGCCACGCCCACATCATTAAAACACAGCCCCAATCGCCCGGCTCTCCACTCGGACCCAGGAAGCCTCGGGCCCCCACCGGGGTGCCAGGCCCGAAGCCAGCTAAACCCACGACCCGGCTCTCCATCCGAACCCGGGCACCCACTCTTAAGCAACCCCCCCGGAACCTTCACAATCTAATACCAGGTGCTGTAAGCTTTTCATTGAGGCATTGGCTACGGCCGTCTGCTGTATATGGGCCGTACCGGCCACCGCTGCCTTTGCTTACGGCCATACCACCCTGAACACGCCCGATCTCGTCCGATCTCGGAAGCTAAGCAGGGTCGGGCCTGGTTAGTACTTGGATGGGAGACCGCCTGGGAATACCAGGTGCTGTAAGCTTTTTCATGCCGGCATACTGAATGAGCAACATGAATGGCCATGCAAAACACTAGATCATTGTGCACCACTGACCTTTTGCCCCCCAAAGCGCATAGGCCATGCCTACATCATTAAACCAGCCCCCCAATCCGACAGGCCCCGCGTTCAACCCGGACACGCCAAGCGTGTGCGTGCGCGCGCGCCGTCAAGCGCTTGACTGGCGCGGCTAGAGGCTTCGCCGGCCGCCGTGGCAAGCGGGTAGAATTACTCGGGTCTCTCTTCATGACGAATAAGCCTTTCGCCTTTTACTAAAGACTTCCGTGGAGAGGGACGTTCATGAGTTATGGCTATTTTTGGAAGGCCTTGCCCATCGGACAAGGCCAGCTCAGCTGTTGAAGAAAATGACAGGGAGCACAGTGGCGCGCTTGGTTGTGTGAGTGCAAATAGGTGTGAGCGCTTTGACTAATAGTGCAGGGCAAGCGCATAGGCCACGCCCACATCATTAAAACACAGCCCCAATCGCCCGGCTCTCCACTCGGACCCAGGAAGCCTCGGGCCCCCACCGGGGTGCCAGGCCCGAAGCCAGCTAAACCCACGACCCGGCTCTCCATCCGAACCAGGCACCCACTCTTAAGCAACCCCCCCGGAACCTTCACAATCTAATACCAGGTGCTGTAAGCTTTTCATTGACGCATTGGCTACGGCCGTCTGCTGTATATGGGCCGTACCGGCCACCTCTGCCTTTGCTTACGGCCATACCACCCTGAACACGCCCGATCTCGTCCGATCTCGGAAGCTAAGCAGGGTCGTGCCTGGTTAGTACTTGGATGGGAGACCGCCTGGGAATACCAGGTGCTGTAAGCTTTTTCATGCCGGCATACTGAATGAGCAACATGAATGGCCATGCAAAACACTAGATCATTGTGCACCACTGACCTTTTGCCCCCCAAAGTGCATAGACCACGCCTACATCATTAAACCAGCCCCCCAATCCGACAGGCCCCGCGTTCAACCCGGACACGCCAAGCGTGTGCGTGCGCGCGCGCCGTCAAGCGCTTGACCGGCGCGGCTAGAGGCTTCGCCGGCCGCCGTGGCAAGCGGGTAGAATTACTCGGGTCTCTCTTCATGACGAATAAGCCTTTCGCCTTTTACTAAAGACTTCCGTGGAGAGGGACGTTCATGAGTTATGGCTATTTTTGGAAGGCCTTGCCCATCGGACAAGGCCAGCTCAGCTGTTGAAGAAAATGACAGGGAGCACAGTGGCGCGCTTGGTTGTGTGAGTGCAAATAGGTGTGAGCGCTTTGACTAATAGTGCAGGGCAAGCGCATAGGCCACGCCCACATCATTAAAACACAGCCCCAATCGCCCGGCTCTCCACTCGGACCCAGGAAGCCTCGGGCCCCCACCGGGGTGCCAGGCCCGAAGCCAGCTAAACCCACGACCCGGCTCTCCATCCGAACCCGGGCACCCACTCTTAAGCAACCCCCCCGGAACCTTCACAATCTAATACCAGGTGCTGTAAGCTTTTCATTGAGGCATTGGCTACGGCCGTCTGCTGTATATGGGCCGTACCGGCCACCGCTGCCTTTGCTTACGGCAATACCACCCTGAACACGCCCGATCTCGTCCGATCTCGGAAGCTAAGCAGGGTCGGGCCTGGTTAGTACTTGAATGGGAGACCGCCTGGGAATACCAGGTGCTGTAAGCTTTTTCATGCCGGCATACTGAATGAGCAACATGAATGGCCATGCAAAACACTAGATCATTGTGCACCACTGACCTTTTGCCCCTCCAAAGCGCATAGGCCACGCCTACATCATTAAACCAGCCCCCCAATCCGACAGGCCCCGCGTTCAACCCGGACACGCCAAGCGTGTGCGTGCGCGCGCGCCGTCAAGCGCTTGACCGGCGCGGCTAGAGGCTTCGCCGGCCGCCGTGGCAAGCGGGTAGAATTACTCGGGTCTCTCTTCATGACGAATAAGCCTTTCGCCTTTTACTAAAGACTTCCGTGGAGAGGGACGTTCATGAGTTATGGCTATTTTTGGAAGGCCTTGCCCATCGGACAAGGCCAGCTCAGCTGTTGAAGAAAATGACAGGGAGCACAGTGGCGCGCTTGGTTGTGTGAGTGCAAATAGGTGTGAGCGCTTTGACTAATAGTGCAGGGCAAGCGCATAGGCCACGCCCACATCATTAAAACACAGCCCCAATCGCCCGGCTCTCCACTCGGACCCAGGAAGCCTCGGGCCCCCACCGGGGTGCCAGGCCCGAAGCCAGTTAAACCCACGACCCGGCTCTCCATCCGAACCCGGGCACCCACTCTTAAGCAACCCCCCCGGAACCTTCACAATCTAATACCAGGTGCTGTAAGCTTTTCATTGACGCATTGGCTACGGCCGTCTGCTGTATATGGGCCGTACCGGCCACCGCTGCCTTTGCTTACGGCCATACCACCCTGAACACGCCCGATCTCGTCCGATCTCGGAAGCTAAGCAGGGTCGGGCCTGGTTAGTACTTGGATGGGAGACCGCCTGGGAATACCAGGTGCTGTAAGCTTTTTCATGCCGGCATACTGAATGAGCAACATGAATGGCCATGCAAAACACTAGATCATTGTGCACCACTGGCCTTTTGCCCCCCAAAGCGCATAGGCCACGCCTATATCATTAAACCAGCCCCCCAATCCGACAGGCCCCGCGTTCAACCCGGACACGCCGAGCGTGTGCGTGCGCGCGCGCCGTCAAGCGCTTGACCGGCGCGGCTAGAGGCTTCGCCGGCCGCCGTGGCAAGTGGGTAGAATTACTCGGGTCTCTCTTCATGACGAATAAGCCTTTCGCCTTTTACTAAAGACTTCCGTGGAGAGGGACGTTCATGAGTTATGGCTATTTTTGGAAGGCCTTGCCCATCGGACAAGGCCAGCTCAGCTGTTTAAGAAAATGACAGGGAGCACAGTGGCGCGCTTGGTTGTGTGAGTGCAAATAGGTGTGAGCGCTTTGACTAATAGTGCAGGGCAAGCGCATAGGCCACGCCCACATCATTAAAACACAGCCCCAATCGCCCGGCTCTCCACTCGGACCCAGGAAGCCTCGGGCCCCCACCGGGGTGCCAGGCCCGAAGCCAGCTAAACCCACGACCCGGCTCTCCATCCGAACCCGGGCACCCACTCTTAAGCAACCCCCCCGGAACCTTCACAATCTAATAACAGGTGCTGTAAGCTTTTCATTGACGCATTGGCTACGGCCGTCTGCTGTATATGGGCCGTACCGGCCACCGTTGCCTTTGCTTACGGCCATACCACCCTGAACGCGCCCGATCTCGTCCGATCTCGGAAGCTAAGCAGGGTCGGGCCTGGTTAGTACTTGGATGGGAGACCGCCTGGGAATACCAGGTGCTGTAAGCTTTTTCATGCCGGCATACTGAATGAGCAACATGAATGGCCATGCAAATCACTAGATCATTGTGCACCACTGACCTTTTGCCCCCCAAAGCGCATAGGCCACGCCTACATCATTAAACCAGCCCCCCAATCCGACAGGCCCCGCGTTCAACCCGGACACGCCAAGCGTGTGCGTGCGAGCGCGCGCCGTCAAGCACTTGACCGGCGCGGCTAGAGGCTTCGCCGGCCGCCGTGGCAAGCGGGTAGAATTACTCGGGTCTCTCTTCATGACGAATAAGCCTTTCGCCTTTTACTAAAGACTTCCGTGGAGAGGGACGTTCATGAGTTATGGCTATTTTTGGAAGGCCTTGCCCATCGGACAAGGCCAGCTCAGCTGTTGAAGAAAATGACAGGGAGCACAGTGGAGCGCTTGGTTGTGTGAGTGCAAATAGGTGTGAGCGCTTTGACTAATAGTGCAGGGCAAGCGCATAGGCCACGCCCACATCATTAAAACACAGCCCCAATCGCCCGGCTCTCCACTCGGACCCAGGAAGCCTCGGGCCCCCACCGGGGTGCCAGGCCCGAAGCCAGCTAAACCCACGACCCGGCTCTCCATCCGAACCCGGGCACCCACTCTTAAGCAACCCCCCCGGAACCTTCACAATCTAATACCAGGTGCTGTAAGCTTTTCATTGAGGCATTGGCTACGGCCGTCTGCTGTATATGGGCCGTACCGGCCACCACTGCCTTTGCTTACGGCCATACCACCCTGAACACGCCCGATCTCGTCCGATCTCGGAAGCTAAGCAGGGTCGGGCCTGGTTAGTACTTGGATGGGAGACCGCCTGGGAATACCAGGTTCTGTAAGCTTTTTCATGCCGGCATACTGAATGAGCAACATGAATGGCCATGCAAAACACTAGATCATTGTGCACCACTGACCTTTTGCCCCCCAAAGCGCATAGGCCACGCCTACATAATTAAACCAGCCCCCCAATCCGACAGGCCCCGCGTTCAACCCGGACACGCCAAGCGTGTGCGTGCGCGCGCGCCGTCAAGCGCTTGACCGGCGCGGCTAGAGGCTTCGCCGGCCGCCGTGGCAAGCGGGTAGAATTACTCGGGTCTCTCTTCATGACGAATAAGCCTTTCGCCTTTTACTAAAGACTTCCGTGGAGAGGGACGTTCATGAGTTATGGCTATTTTTGGAAGGCCTTGCCCATCGGACAAGGCCAGCTCAGCTGTTGAAGAAAATGACAGGGAGCACAGTGGCGCGCTTGGTTGTGTGAGTGCAAATAGGTGTGAGTGCTTTGACTAATAGTGCAGGGCAAGCACATAGGCCACGCCCACATCATTAAAACACAGCCCCAATCGCCCGGCTCTCCACTCGGACCCAGGAAGCCTCGGGCCCCCACCGGGGTGCCAGGCCCGAAGCCAGCTAAACCCACGACCCGGCTCTCCATCCGAACCCGGGCACCCACTCTTAAGCAACCCCCCCGGAACCTTCACAATCTAATACCAGGTGCTGTAAGCTTTTCATTGAGGCATTGGCTACGGCCGTCTGCTGTATATGGGCCGTACCGGCCACCGTTGCCTTTGCTTACGGCCATACCACCCTGAACACGCCCGATCTCGTCCGATCTCGGAAGCTAAGCAGGGTCGGGCCTGGTTAGTACTTGGATGGGAGACCGCCTGGGAATACCAGGTGCTGTAAGCTTTTTCATGCCGGCATACTGAATGAGCAACATGAATGGCCATGCAAAACACTAGATCATTGTGCACCACTGACCTTTTGCCCCCCAAAGCGCATAGGCCACGCCTACATCATTAAACCAGCCCCCCAATCCGACAGGCCCCGCGTTCAACCCGGACACGCCAAGTGTGTGCGTGCGCGCGCGCCGTCAAGCGCTTGACCGGCGCGGCTAGAGGCTTCGCCGGCCGCCGTGGCAAGCGGGTAGAATTACTCGGGTCTCTCTTCATGACGAATAAGCCTTTCGCCTTTTACTAAAGACTTCCGTGGAGAGGGACGTTCATGAGTTATGGCTATTTTTGGAAGGCCTTGCCCATCGGACAAGGCCAGCTCAGCTGTTGAAGAAAATGACAGGGAGCACAGTGGCGCGCTTGGTTGTGTGAGTGCAAATAGGTGTGAGCGCTTTGACTAATAGTGCAGGGCAAGCGCATAGGCCACGCCCACATCATTAAAACACAGCCCCAATCGCCCGGCTCTCCACTCGGACCCAGGAAGCCTCGGGCCCCCACCGGGGTGCCAGGCCCGAAGCCAGCTAAACCCACGACCCGGCTCTCCATCCGAACCAGGCACCCACTCTTAAGCAACCCCCCCGGAACCTTCACAATCTAATACCAGGTGCTGTAAGCTTTTCATTGAGGCATTGGCTACGGCCGTCTGCTGTATATGGGCCGTACCGGCCACCTCTGCCTTTGCTTACGGCCATACCACCCTGAACACGCCCGATCTCGTCCGATCTCGGAAGCTAAGCAGGGTCGGGCCTGGTTAGTACTTGGATGGGAGACCGCCTGGGAATACCAGGTGCTGTAAGCTTTTTCATGCCGGCATACTGAATGAGCAACATGAATGTCCATGCAAAACACTAGATCATTGTGCACCACTGACCTTTTGCCCCCCAAAGCGCATAGACCACGCCTACATCATTAAACCAGCCCCCCAATCCGACAGGCCCCACGTTCAACCCGGACACGCCAAGCGTGTGCGTGCGCGCGCGCGCCGTCAAGCGCTTGACCGGCACGGCTAGAGGCTTCGCCGGCCGCCGTGGCAAGCGGGTAGAATTACTCGGGTCTCTCTTCATGACGAATAAGCCTTTCGCCTTTTACTAAAGACTTCCGTGGAGAGGGACGTTCATGAGTTATGGCTATTTTTGGAAGGCCTTGCCCATCGGACAAGGCCAGCTCAGCTGTTGAAGAAAATGACAGGGAGCACAGTGGCGCGCTTGGTTGTGTGAGTGCAAATAGGTGTGAGCGCTTTGACTAATAGTGCAGGGCAAGCGCATAGGCCACGCCCACATCATTAAAACACAGCCCCAATCGCCCGGCTCTCCACTCGGACCCAGGAGCCTCGGGCCCCCACCGGGGTGCCAGGCCCGAAGCCAGCTAAACCCACGACCCGGCTCTCCATCCGAACCAGGCACCCACTCTTAAGCAACCCCCCCGGAACCTTCACAATCTAATACCAGGTGCTGTAAGCTTGTCATTGACGCATTGGCTACGGCCGTCTGCTGTATATGGGCCGTACCGGCCACCTCTGCCTTTGCTTACGGCCATACCACCCTGAACACGCCCGATCTCGTCCGATCTCGGAAGCTAAGCAGGGTCGGGCCTGGTTAGTACTTGGATGGGAGACCGCCTGGGAATACCAGGTGCTGTAAGCTTTTTCATGCCGGCATACTGAATGAGCAACATGAATGGCCATGCAAAACACTAGATCATTGTGCACCACTGACCTTTTGCCCCCCAAAGCGCATAGGCCACGCCTACATCATTAAACCAGCCCCCCAATCCGACAGGCCCCGCGTTCAACCCGGACACGCCAAGCGTGTGCATGCGCGCGCGCCGTCAAGCGCTTGACCGGCGCGGATAGAGGCTTCGCCGGCCGCCGTGGCAAGCGGGTAGAATTACTCGGGTCTCTCTTCATGACGAATAAGCCTTTCGCCTTTTACTAAAGACTTCCGTGGAGAGGGACGTTCATGAGTTATGGCTATTTTTGGAAGGCCTTGCCCATCGGACAAGGCCAGCTCAGCTGTTGAAGAAAATGACAGGGAGCACAGTGGCGCGCTTGGTTGTGTGAGTGCAAATAGGTGTGAGCGCTTTGACTAATAGTGCAGGGCAAGCGCATAGGCCACGCCCACATCATTAAAACACAGCCCCAATCGCCCGGCTCTCCACTCGGACCCAGGAAGCCTCGGGCCCCCACCGGGGTGCCAGGCCCGAAGCCAGCTAAACCCACGACCCGGCTCTCCATCCGAACCAGGCACCCACTCTTAAGCAACCCCCCCGGAACCTTCACAATCTAATACCAGGTGCTGTAAGCTTTTCATTGACGCATTGGCTACGGCCGTCTGCTGTATATGGGCCGTACCGGCCACCTCTGCCTTTGCTTACGGCCATACCACCCTGAACACGCCCGATCTCGTCCGATCTCGGAAGCTAAGCAGGGTCGGGCCTGGTTAGTACTTGGATGGGAGACCGCCTGGGAATACCAGGTGCTGTAAGCTTTTTCATGCCGGCATACTGAATGAGCAACATGAATGGCCATGCAAAACACTAGATCATTGTGCACCACTGACCTTTTGCCCCCCAAAGTGCATAGACCACGCCTACATCATTAAACCAGCCCCCAATCCGACAGGCCCCGCGTTCAACCCGGACACGCCAAGCGTGTGCGTGCGCGCGCGCCGTCAAGCGCTTGACCGGCGCGGCTAGAGGCTTCGCCGGCCGCCGTGGCAAGCGGGTAGAATTACTCGGGTCTCTCTTCATGACGAATAAGCCTTTCGCCTTTTACTAAAGACTTCCGTGGAGAGGGACGTTCATGAGTTATGGCTATTTTTGGAAGGCCTTGCCCATCGGACAAGGCCAGCTCAGCTGTTGAAGAAAATGACAGGGAGCACAGTGGCGCGCTTGGTTGTGTGAGTGCAAATAGGTGTGAGCGCTTTGACTAATAGTGCAGGGCAAGCGCATAGGCCACGCCCACATCATTAAAACACAGCCCCAATCGCCCGGCTCTCCACTCGGACCCAGGAAGCCTCGGGCCCCCACCGGGGTGCCAGGCCCGAAGCCAGCTAAACCCACGACCCGGCTCTCCATCCGAACCAGGCACCCACTCTTAAGCAACCCCCCCGGAACCTTCACAATCTAATACCAGGTGCTGTAAGCTTTTCATTGACGCATTGGCTACGGCCGTCTGCTGTATATGGGCCGTACCGGCCACCTCTGCCTTTGCTTACGGCCATATCACCCTGAACACGCCCGATCTCGTCCGATCTCGGAAGCTAAGCAGGGTCGGGCCTGGTTAGTACTTGGATGGGAGACCGCCTGGGAATACCAGGTGCTGTAAGCTTTTTCATGCCGGCATACTGAATGAGCAACATGAATGGCCATGCAAAACACTAGATCATTGTGTACCACTGACCTTTTGCCCCCCAAAGTGCATAGACCACGCCTACATCATTAAACCAGCCCCCAATCCGACAGGCCCCGCGTTCAACCCGGACACGCCAAGCGTGTGCGTGCGCGCGCGCGCCGTCAAGCGCTTGACCGGCACGGCTAGAGGCTTCGCCGGCCGCCGTGGCAAGCGGGTAGAATTACTCGGGTCTCTCTTCATGACGAATAAGCCTTTCGCCTTTTACTAAAGACTTCCGTGGAGAGGGACGTTCATGAGTTATGGCTATTTTTGGAAGGCCTTGCCCATCGGACAAGGCCAGCTCAGCTGTTGAAGAAAATGACAGGGAGCACAGTGGCGCGCTTGGTTGTGTGAGTGCAAATAGGTGTGAGCGCTTTGACTAATAGTGCAGGGCAAGCGCATAGGCCACGCCCACATCATTAAAACACAGCCCCAATCGCCCGGCTCTCCACTCGGACCCAGGAAGCCTCGGGCCCCCACCGGGGTGCCAGGCCCGAAGCCAGCTAAACCCACGACCCGGCTCTCCATCCGAACCCGGGCACCCACTCTTAAGCAACCCCCCCGGAACCTTCACAATCTAATACCAGGTGCTGTAAGCTTTTCATTGAGGCATTGGCTACGGCCGTCTGCTGTATATGGGCCGTACCGGCCACCGCTGCCTTTGCTTACGGCAATACCACCCTGAACACGCCCGATCTCGTCCGATCTCGGAAGCTAAGCAGGGTCGGGCCTGGTTAGTACTTGAATGGGAGACCGCCTGGGAATACCAGGTGCTGTAAGCTTTTTCATGCCGGCATACTGAATGAGCAACATGAATGGCCATGCAAAACACTAGATCATTGTGCACCACTGACCTTTTGCCCCCCAAAGCGCATAGGCCACGCCTACATCATTAAACCAGCCCCCCAATCCGACAGGCCCCGCGTTCAACCCGGACACGCCAAGCGTGTGCGTGCGCGCGCGCCGTCAAGCGCTTGACCGGCGCGGCTAGAGGCTTCGCCGGCCGCCGTGGCAAGCGGGTAGAATTACTCGGGTCTCTCTTCATGACGAATAAGCCTTTCGCCTTTTACTAAAGACTTCCGTGGAGAGGGACGTTCATGAGTTATGGCTATTTTTGGAAGGCCTTGCCCATCGGACAAGGCCAGCTCAGCTGTTGAAGAAAATGACAGGGAGCACAGTGGCGCGCTTGGTTGTGTGAGTGCAAATAGGTGTGAGCGCTTTGACTAATAGTGCAGGGCAAGCGCATAGGCCACGCCCACATCATTAAAACACAGCCCCAATCGCCCGGCTCTCCACTCGGACCCAGGAAGCCTCGGGCCCCCACCGGGGTGCCAGGCCCGAAGCCAGTTAAACCCACGACCCGGCTCTCCATCCGAACCCGGGCACCCACTCTTAAGCAACCCCCCCGGAACCTTCACAATCTAATACCAGGTGCTGTAAGCTTTTCATTGACGCATTGGCTACGGCCGTCTGCTGTATATGGGCCGTACCGGCCACCGCTGCCTTTGCTTACGGCCATACCACCCTGAACACGCCCGATCTCGTCCGATCTCGGAAGCTAAGCAGGGTCGGGCCTGGTTAGTACTTGGATGGGAGACCGCCTGGGAATACCAGGTGCTGTAAGCTTTTTCATGCCGGCATACTGAATGAGCAACATGAATGGCCATGCAAAACACTAGATCATTGTGCACCACTGGCCTTTTGCCCCCCAAAGCGCATAGGCCACGCCTACATAATTAAACCAGCCCCCCAATCCGACAGGCCCCGCGTTCAACCCCGATCTCGTCCGATCTCGGAAGCTAAGCAGGGTCGGGCCTGGTTAGTACTTGGATGGGAGACCGCCTGGGAATACCAGGTGCTGTAAGCTTTTTCATGCCGGCATACTGAATGAGCAACATGAATGGCCATGCAAAACACTAGATCATTGTGCACCACTGACCTTTTGCCCCCCAAAGCGCATAGGCCACGCCTACATCATTAAACCAGCCCCCCAATCTGACAGGCCCCGCGTTCAACCCGGACACGCCAAGCGTGTGCGTGCGCGCGCGCCGTCAAGCTTTTGACCGGCGCGGCTAGAGGCTTCGCCGGCCGCCGTGGCAAGCGGGTAGAATTACTCGGGTCTCTCTTCATGACGAATAAGCCTTTCGCCTTTTACTAAAGACTTCCGTGGAGAGGGACGTTCATGAGTTATGGCTATTTTTGGAAGGCCTTGCCCATCGGACAAGGCCAGCTCAGCTGTTGAAGAAAATGACAGGGAGCACAGTGGCGCGCTTGGTTGTGTGAGTGCAAATAGGTGTGAGCGCTTTGACTAATAGTGCAGGGCAAGCGCATAGGCCACGCCCACATCATTAAAACACAGCCCCAATCGCCCGGCTCTCCACTCGGACCCAGGAAGCCTCGGGCCCCCACCGGGGTGCCAGGCCCGAAGCCAGCGAAACCCACGACCTGGCTCTCCATCCGAACCAGGCACCCACTCTTAAGCAACCCCCCCGGAACCTTCACAATCTAATACCAGGTGCTGTAAGCTTTTCATTGACGCATTGGCTACGGCCGTCTGCTGTATATGGGCCGTACCGGCCACCGCTGCCTTTGCTTACGGCCATACCACCCTGAACACGCCCGATCTCGTCCGATCTCGGAAGCTAAGCAGGGTCGGGCCTGGTTAGTACTTGGATGGGAGACCGCCTGGGAATACCAGGTGCTGTAAGCTTTTTCATGCCGGCATACTGAATGAGCAACATGAATGGCCATGCAAAACACTAGATCATTGTGCACCACTGACCTTTTGCCCCCCAAAGCGCATAGACCACGCCTACATAATTAAACCAGCCCCCCAATCCGACAGGCCCCGCGTTCAACCCGGACACGCCAAGCGTGTGCGTGCGCGCGCGCGCCGTCAAGCGCTTGACCGGCACGGCTAGAGGCTTCGCCGGCCGCCGTGGCAAGCGGGTAGAATTACTCGGGTCTCTCTTCATGACGAATAAGCCTTTCGCCTTTTACTAAAGACTTCCGTGGAGAGGGACGTTCATGAGTTATGGCTATTTTTGGAAGGCCTTGCCCATCGGACAAGGCCAGCTCAGCTGTTGAAGAAAATGACAGGGAGCACAGTGGCGCGCTTGGTTGTGTGAGTGCAAATAGGTGTGAGCGCTTTGACTAATAGTGCAGGGCAAGCGCATAGGCCACGCCCACATCATTAAAACACAGCCCCAATCGCCCGGCTCTCCACTCGGACCCAGGAAGCCTCGGGCCCCCACCGGGGTGCCAGGCCCGAAGCCAGCTAAACCCACGACCCGGCTCTCCATCCGAACCCGGGCACCCACTCTTAAGCAACCCCCCCGGAACCTTCACAATCTAATACCAGGTGCTGTAAGCTTTTCAGAGGCATTGGCTACGGCCGTCTGCTGTATATGGGCCGTACCGGCCACCGCTGCCTTTGCTTACGGCAATACCACCCTGAACACGCCCGATCTCGTCCGATCTCGGAAGCTAAGCAGGGTCGGGCCTGGTTAGTACTTGGATGGGAGACCGCCTGGGAATACCAGGTGCTGTAAGCTTTTTCATGCCGGCATACTGAATGAGCAACATGAATGGCCATGCAAAACACTAGATCATTGTGCACCACTGACCTTTTGCCCCCCAAAGCGCATAGGCCACGCCTACATCATTAAACCAGCCCCCCAATCCGACAGGCCCCGCGTTCAACCCGGACACGCCAAGCGTGTGCGTGCGCGCGCGCCGTCAAGCCCTTGACCGGCGCGGCTAGAGGCTTCGCCGGCCGCCGTGGCAAGCAGGTAGAATTACTCGGGTCTCTCTTCATGACGAATAAGCCTTTCGCCTTTTACTAAAGACTTCCGTGGAGAGGGACGTTCATGAGTTATGGCTATTTTTGGAAGGCCTTGCCCATCGGACAAGGCCAGCTCAGCTGTTGAAGAAAATGACAGGGAGCACAGTGGCGCGCTTGGTTGTGTGAGTGCAAATAGGTGTGAGCGCTTTGACTAATAGTGCAGGGCAAGCGCATAGGCCACGCCCACATCATTAAAACACAGCCCCAATCGCCCGGCTCTCCACTCGGACCCAGGAAGCCTCGGGCCCCCACCGGGGTGCCAGGCCCGAAGCCAGTTAAACCCACGACCCGGCTCTCCATCCGAACCCGGGCACCCACTCTTAAGCAACCCCCCCGGAACCTTCACAATCTAATACCAGGTGCTGTAAGCTTTTCATTGACGCATTGGCTACGGCCGTCTGCTGTATATGGGCCGTACCGGCCACCGCTGCCTTTGCTTACGGCTATACCACCCTGAACACGCCAGATGTCGTCCGATCTCGGAAGCTAAGCAGGGTCGGGCCTGGTTAGTACTTGGATGGGAGACCGCCTGGGAATACCAGGTGCTGTAAGCTTTTTCATGCCGGCATACTGAATGAGCAACATGAATGGCCATGCAAAACACTAGATCATTGTGCACCACTGGCCTTTTGCCCCCCAAAGCGCATAGGCCACGCCTACATCATTAAACCAGCCCCCCAATCCGACAGGCCCCGCGTTCAACCCCGATCTCGTCCGATCTCGGAAGCTAAGCAGGGTCGGGCCTGGTTAGTACTTGGATGGGAGACCGCCTGGGAATACCAGGTGCTGTAAGCTTTTTCATGCCGGCATACTGAATGAGCAACATGAATGGCCATGCAAAACACTAGATCATTGTGCACCACTGACCTTTTGCCCCCCAAAGCGCATAGGCCACGCCTACATAATTAAACCAGCCCCCCAATCCGACAGGCCCCGCGTTCAACCCGGACACGCCAAGCGTGTGCGTGCGCGCGCGCCGTCAAGCGCTTGACCGGCGCGGCTAGAGGCTTCGCCGGCCGCCGTGGCAAGCGGGTAGAATTACTCGGGTCTCTCTTCATGACGAATAAGCCTTTCGCCTTTTACTAAAGACTTCCGTGGAGAGGGACGTTCATGAGTTATGGCTATTTTTGGAAGGCCTTGCCCATCGGACAAGGCCAGCTCAGCTGTTGAAGAAAATGACAGGGAGCACAGTGGCGCGCTTGGTTGTGTGAGTGCAAATAGGTGTGAGCGCTTTGACTAATAGTGCAGGGCAAGCACATAGGCCACGCCCACATCATTAAAACACAGCCCCAATCGCCCGGCTCTCCACTCGGACCCAGGAAGCCTCGGGCCCCCACCGGGGTGCCAGGCCCGAAGCCAGCTAAACCCACGACCCGGCTCTCCATCCGAACCCGGGCACCCACTCTTAAGCAACCCCCCCGGAACCTTCACAATCTAATACCAGGTGCTGTAAGCTTTTCATTGAGGCATTGGCTACGGCCGTCTGCTGTATATGGGCCGTACCGGCCACCGCTGCCTTTGCTTACGGCCATACCACCCTGAACACGCCCGATCTCGTCCGATCTCGGAAGCTAAGCAGGGTCGGGCCTGGTTAGTACTTGGATGGGAGACCGCCTGGGAATACCAGGTGCTGTAAGCTTTTTCATGCCGGCATACTGAATGAGCAACATGAATGGCCATGCAAAACACTAGATCATTGTTCACCACTGACCTTTTGCCCCCCAAAGCGCATAGGCCACGCCTACATCATTAAACCAGCCCCCCAATCCGACAGGCCCCGCGTTCAACCCGGACACGCCAAGCGTGTGCGTGCGCGCGCGCCGTCAAGCGCTTGACCGGCGCGGCTAGCGGCTTCGCCGGCCGCCGTGGCAAGCGGGTGGAATTACTCGGGTCTCTCTTCATGACGAATAAGCCTTTCGCCTTTTACTAAAGACTTCCGTGGAGAGGGACGTTCATGAGTTATGGCTATTTTTGGAAGGCCTTGCCCATCGGACAAGGCCAGCTCAGCTGTTGAAGAAAATGACAGGGAGCACAGTGGCGCGCTTGGTTGTGTGAGTGCAAATAGGTGTGAGCGCTTTGACTAATAGTGCAGGGCAAGCGCATAGGCCACGCCCACATCATTAAAACACAGCCCCAATCGCCCGGCTCTCCACTCGGACCCAGGAAGCCTCGGGCCCCCACCGGGGTGCCAGGCCCGAAGCCAGTTAAACCCACGACCCGGCTCTCCATCCGAACCCGGGCACCCACTCTTAAGCAACCCCCCCGGAACCTTCACAATCTAATACCAGGTGCTGTAAGCTTTTCATTGACGCATTGGCTACGGCCGTCTGCTGTATATGGGCCGTACCGGCCACCGCTGCCTTTGCTTACGGCCATACCACCCTGAACACGCCAGATGTCGTCCGATCTCGGAAGCTAAGCAGGGTCGGGCCTGGTTAGTACTTGGATGGGAGACCGCCTGGGAATACCAGGTGCTGTAAGCTTTTTCATGCCGGCATACTGAATGAGCAACATGAATGGCCATGCAAAACACTAGATCATTGTGCACCACTGGCCTTTTGCCCCCCAAAGCGCATAGGCCACGCCTACATCATTAAACCAGCCCCCCAATCCGACAGGCCCCGCGTTCAACCCCGATCTCGTCCGATCTCGGAAGCTAAGCAGGGTCGGGCCTGGTTAGTACTTGGATGGGAGACCGCCTGGGAATACCAGGTGCTGTAAGCTTTTTCATGCCGGCATACTGAATGAGCAACATGAATGGCCATGCAAAACACTAGATCATTGTGCACCACTGACCTTTTGCCCCCCAAAGCGCATAGGCCACGCCTACATAATTAAACCAGCCCCCCAATCCGACAGGCCCCGCGTTCAACCCGGACACGCCAAGCGTGTGCGTGCGCGCGCGCCGTCAAGCGCTTGACCGGCGCGGCTAGAGGCTTCGCCGGCCGCCGTGGCAAGCGGGTAGAATTACTCGGGTCTCTCTTCATGACGAATAAGCCTTTCGCCTTTTACTAAAGACTTCCGTGGAGAGGGACGTTCATGAGTTATGGCTATTTTTGGAAGGCCTTGCCCATCGGACAAGGCCAGCTCAGCTGTTGAAGAAAATGACAGGGAGCACAGTGGCGCGCTTGGTTGTGTGAGTGCAAATAGGTGTGAGCGCTTTGACTAATAGTGCAGGGCAAGCACATAGGCCACGCCCACATCATTAAAACACAGCCCCAATCGCCCGGCTCTCCACTCGGACCCAGGAAGCCTCGGGCCCCCACCGGGGTGCCAGGCCCGAAGCCAGCTAAACCCACGACCCGGCTCTCCATCCGAACCCGGGCACCCACTCTTAAGCAACCCCCCCGGAACCTTCACAATCTAATACCAGGTGCTGTAAGCTTTTCATTGAGGCATTGGCTACGGCCGTCTGCTGTATATGGGCCGTACCGGCCACCGCTGCCTTTGCTTACGGCCATACCACCCTGAACACGCCCGATCTCGTCCGATCTCGGAAGCTAAGCAGGGTCGGGCCTGGTTAGTACTTGGATGGGAGACCGCCTGGGAATACCAGGTGCTGTAAGCTTTTTCATGCCGGCATACTGAATGAGCAACATGAATGGCCATGCAAAACACTAGATCATTGTTCACCACTGACCTTTTGCCCCCCAAAGCGCATAGGCCACGCCTACATCATTAAACCAGCCCCCCAATCCGACAGGCCCCGCGTTCAACCCGGACACGCCAAGCGTGTGCGTGCGCGCGCGCCGTCAAGCGCTTGACCGGCGCGGCTAGCGGCTTCGCCGGCCGCCGTGGCAAGCGGGTGGAATTACTCGGGTCTCTCTTCATGACGAATAAGCCTTTCGCCTTTTACTAAAGACTTCCGTGGAGAGGGACGTTCATGAGTTATGGCTATTTTTGGAAGGCCTTGCCCATCGGACAAGGCCAGCTCAGCTGTTGAAGAAAATGACAGGGAGCACAGTGGCGCGCTTGGTTGTGTGAGTGCAAATAGGTGTGAGCGCTTTGACTAATAGTGCAGGGCAAGCGCATAGGCCACGCCCACATCATTAAAACACAGCCCCAATCGCCCGGCTCTCCACTCGGACCCAGGAAGCCTCGGGCCCCCACCGGGGTGCCAGGCCCGAAGCCAGCTAAACCCACGACCCGGCTCTCCATCCGAACCAGGCACCCACTCTTAAGCAACCCCCCCGGAACCTTCACAATCTAATACCAGGTGCTGTAAGCTTTTCATTGACGCATTGGCTACGGCCGTCTGCTGTATATGGGCCGTACCGGCCACCTCTGCCTTTGCTTACGGCCATACCACCCTGAACACGCCCGATCTCGTCCGATCTCGGAAGCTAAGCAGGGTCGGGCCTGGTTAGTACTTGGATGGGAGACCGCCTGGGAATACCAGGTGCTGTAAGCTTTTTCATGCCGGCATACTGAATGAGCAACATGAATGGCCATGCAAAACACTAGATCATTGTGCACCACTGACCTTTTGCCCCCCAAAGCGCATAGGCCACGCCTACATAATTAAACCAGCCCCCCAATCCGACAGGCCCCGCGTTCAACCCGGACACGCCAAGCGTGTGCGTGCGCGCGCGCCGTCAAGCACTTGACCGGCGCGGCTAGAGGCTTCGCCGGCCGCCGTGGCAAGCGGGTAGAATTACTCGGGTCTCTCTTCATGACGAATAAGCCTTTCGCCTTTTACTAAAGACTTCCGTGGAGAGGGACGTTCATGAGTTATGGCTATTTTTGGAAGGCCTTGCCCATCGGACAAGGCCAGCTCAGCTGTTGAAGAAAATGACAGGGAGCACAGTGGCGCGCTTGGTTGTGTGAGTGCAAATAGGTGTGAGCGCTTTGACTAATAGTGCAGGGCAAGCACATAGGCCACGCCCACATCATTAAAACACAGCCCCAATCGCCCGGCTCTCCACTCGGACCCAGGAAGCCTCGGGCCCCCACCGGGGTGCCAGGCCCGAAGCCAGCTAAACCCACGACCCGGCTCTCCATCCGAACCCGGGCACCCACTCTTAAGCAACCCCCCCGGAACCTTCACAATCTAATACCAGGTGCTGTAAGCTTTTCATTGAGGCATTGGCTACGGCCGTCTGCTGTATATGGGCCGTACCGGCCACCGCTGCCTTTGCTTACGGCCATACCACCCTGAACACGCCCGATCTCGTCCGATCTCGGAAGCTAAGCAGGGTCGGGCCTGGTTAGTACTTGGATGGGAGACCGCCTGGGAATACCAGGTGCTGTAAGCTTTTTCATGCCGGCATACTGAATGAGCAACATGAATGGCCATGCAAAACACTAGATCATTGTTCACCACTGACCTTTTGCCCCCCAAAGCGCATAGGCCACGCCTACATCATTAAACCAGCCCCCCAATCCGACAGGCCCCGCGTTCAACCCGGACACGCCAAGCGTGTGCGTGCGCGCGCGCCGTCAAGCGCTTGACCGGCGCGGCTAGCGGCTTCGCCGGCCGCCGTGGCAAGCGGGTGGAATTACTCGGGTCTCTCTTCATGACGAATAAGCCTTTCGCCTTTTACTAAAGACTTCCGTGGAGAGGGACGTTCATGAGTTATGGCTATTTTTGGAAGGCCTTGCCCATCGGACAAGGCCAGCTCAGCTGTTGAAGAAAATGACAGGGAGCACAGTGGCGCGCTTGGTTGTGTGAGTGCAAATAGGTGTGAGCGCTTTGACTAATAGTGCAGGGCAAGCGCATAGGCCACGCCCACATCATTAAAACACAGCCCCAATCGCCCGGCTCTCCACTCGGACCCAGGAAGCCTCGGGCCCCCACCGGGGTGCCAGGCCCGAAGCCAGTTAAACCCACGACCCGGCTCTCCATCCGAACCCGGGCACCCACTCTTAAGCAACCCCCCCGGAACCTTCACAATCTAATACCAGGTGCTGTAAGCTTTTCATTGACGCATTGGCTACGGCCGTCTGCTGTATATGGGCCGTACCGGCCACCGCTGCCTTTGCTTACGGCCATACCACCCTGAACACGCCAGATGTCGTCCGATCTCGGAAGCTAAGCAGGGTCGGGCCTGGTTAGTACTTGGATGGGAGACCGCCTGGGAATACCAGGTGCTGTAAGCTTTTTCATGCCGGCATACTGAATGAGCAACATGAATGGCCATGCAAAACACTAGATCATTGTGCACCACTGGCCTTTTGCCCCCCAAAGCGCATAGGCCACGCCTACATCATTAAACCAGCCCCCCAATCCGACAGGCCCCGCGTTCAACCCCGATCTCGTCCGATCTCGGAAGCTAAGCAGGGTCGGGCCTGGTTAGTACTTGGATGGGAGACCGCCTGGGAATACCAGGTGCTGTAAGCTTTTTCATGCCGGCATACTGAATGAGCAACATGAATGGCCATGCAAAACACTAGATCATTGTGCACCACTGACCTTTTGCCCCCCAAAGCGCATAGGCCACGCCTACATAATTAAACCAGCCCCCCAATCCGACAGGCCCCGCGTTCAACCCGGACACGCCAAGCGTGTGCGTGCGCGCGCGCCGTCAAGCGCTTGACCGGCGCGGCTAGAGGCTTCGCCGGCCGCCGTGGCAAGCGGGTAGAATTACTCGGGTCTCTCTTCATGACGAATAAGCCTTTCGCCTTTTACTAAAGACTTCCGTGGAGAGGGACGTTCATGAGTTATGGCTATTTTTGGAAGGCCTTGCCCATCGGACAAGGCCAGCTCAGCTGTTGAAGAAAATGACAGGGAGCACAGTGGCGCGCTTGGTTGTGTGAGTGCAAATAGGTGTGAGCGCTTTGACTAATAGTGCAGGGCAAGCACATAGGCCACGCCCACATCATTAAAACACAGCCCCAATCGCCCGGCTCTCCACTCGGACCCAGGAAGCCTCGGGCCCCCACCGGGGTGCCAGGCCCGAAGCCAGCTAAACCCACGACCCGGCTCTCCATCCGAACCCGGGCACCCACTCTTAAGCAACCCCCCCGGAACCTTCACAATCTAATACCAGGTGCTGTAAGCTTTTCATTGAGGCATTGGCTACGGCCGTCTGCTGTATATGGGCCGTACCGGCCACCGCTGCCTTTGCTTACGGCCATACCACCCTGAACACGCCCGATCTCGTCCGATCTCGGAAGCTAAGCAGGGTCGGGCCTGGTTAGTACTTGGATGGGAGACCGCCTGGGAATACCAGGTGCTGTAAGCTTTTTCATGCCGGCATACTGAATGAGCAACATGAATGGCCATGCAAAACACTAGATCATTGTTCACCACTGACCTTTTGCCCCCCAAAGCGCATAGGCCACGCCTACATCATTAAACCAGCCCCCCAATCCGACAGGCCCCGCGTTCAACCCGGACACGCCAAGCGTGTGCGTGCGCGCGCGCCGTCAAGCGCTTGACCGGCGCGGCTAGCGGCTTCGCCGGCCGCCGTGGCAAGCGGGTGGAATTACTCGGGTCTCTCTTCATGACGAATAAGCCTTTCGCCTTTTACTAAAGACTTCCGTGGAGAGGGACGTTCATGAGTTATGGCTATTTTTGGAAGGCCTTGCCCATCGGACAAGGCCAGCTCAGCTGTTGAAGAAAATGACAGGGAGCACAGTGGCGCGCTTGGTTGTGTGAGTGCAAATAGGTGTGAGCGCTTTGACTAATAGTGCAGGGCAAGCGCATAGGCCACGCCCACATCATTAAAACACAGCCCCAATCGCCCGGCTCTCCACTCGGACCCAGGAAGCCTCGGGCCCCCACCGGGGTGCCAGGCCCGAAGCCAGCTAAACCCACGACCCGGCTCTCCATCCGAACCAGGCACCCACTCTTAAGCAACCCCCCCGGAACCTTCACAATCTAATACCAGGTGCTGTAAGCTTTTCATTGACGCATTGGCTACGGCCGTCTGCTGTATATGGGCCGTACCGGCCACCTCTGCCTTTGCTTACGGCCATACCACCCTGAACACGCCCGATCTCGTCCGATCTCGGAAGCTAAGCAGGGTCGGGCCTGGTTAGTACTTGGATGGGAGACCGCCTGGGAATACCAGGTGCTGTAAGCTTTTTCATGCCGGCATACTGAATGAGCAACATGAATGGCCATGCAAAACACTAGATCATTGTGCACCACTGACCTTTTGCCCCCCAAAGCGCATAGACCACGCCTACATCATTAAACCAGCCCCCCAATCCGACAGGCCCCGCGTTCAACCCGGACACGCCAAGCGTGTGCGTGCGCGCGCGCGCCGTCAAGCGCTTGACCGGCACGGCTAGAGGCTTCGCCGGCCGCCGTGGCAAGCGGGTAGAATTACTCGGGTCTCTCTTCATGACGAATAAGCCTTTCGCCTTTTACTAAAGACTTCCGTGGAGAGGGACGTTCATGAGTTATGGCTATTTTTGGAAGGCTTTGCCCATCGGACAAGGCCAGCTCAGCTGTTGAAGAAAATGACAGGGAGCACAGTGGCGCGCTTGGTTGTGTGAGTGCAAATAGGTGTGAGCGCTTTGACTAATAGTGCAGGGCAAGCGCATAGGCCACGCCCACATCATTAAAACACAGCCCCAATCGCCCGGCTCTCCACTCGGACCCAGGAAGCCTCGGGCCCCCACCGGGGTGCCAGGCCCGAAGCCAGCTAAACCCACGACCCGGCTCTCCATCCGAACCCGGGCACCCACTCTTAAGCAACCCCCCCGGAACCTTCACAATCTAATACCAGGTGCTGTAAGCTTTTCATTGAGGCATTGGCTACGGCCGTCTGCTGTATATGGGCCGTACCGGCCACCGCTGCCTTTGCTTACGGCAATACCACCCTGAACACGCCCGATCTCGTCCGATCTCGGAAGCTAAGCAGGGTCGGGCCTGGTTAGTACTTGGATGGGAGACCGCCTGGGAATACCAGGTGCTGTAAGCTTTTTCATGCCGGCATACTGAATGAGCAACATGAATGGCCATGCAAAACACTAGATCATTGTGCACCACTGACCTTTTGCCCCCCAAAGCGCATAGGCCACGCCTACATCATTAAACCAGCCCCCCAATCCGACAGGCCCCGCGTTCAACCCGGACACGCCAAGCGTGTGCGCGCGCGCCGTCAAGCGCTTGACCGGCGCGGCTAGAGGCTTCGCCGGCCGCCGTGGCAAGCGGGTAGAATTACTCGGGTCTCTCTTCATGACGAATAAGCCTTTCGCCTTTTACTAAAGACTTCCGTGGAGAGGGACGTTCATGAGTTATGGCTATTTTTGGAAGGCCTTGCCCATCGGACAAGGCCAGCTCAGCTGTTGAAGAAAATGACAGGGAGCACAGTGGCGCGCTTGGTTGTGTGAGTGCAAATAGGTGTGAGCGCTTTGACTAATAGTGCAGGGCAAGCGCATAGGCCACGCCCACATCATTAAAACACAGCCCCAATCGCCCGGCTCTCCACTCGGACCCAGGAAGCCTCGGGCCCCCACCGGGGTGCCAGGCCCGAAGCCAGTTAAACCCACGACCCGGCTCTCCATCCGAACCCGGGCACCCACTCTTAAGCAACCCCCCCGGAACCTTCACAATCTAATACCAGGTGCTGTAAGCTTTTCATTGACGCATTGGCTACGGCCGTCTGCTGTATATGGGCCGTACCGGCCACCGCTGCCTTTGCTTACGGCCATACCACCCTGAACACGCCCGATCTCGTCCGATCTCGGAAGCTAAGCAGGGTCGGGCCTGGTTAGTACTTGGATGGGAGACCGCCTGGGAATACCAGGTGCTGTAAGCTTTTTCATGCCGGCATACTGAATGAGCAACATGAATGGCCATGCAAAACACTAGATCATTGTGCACCACTGGCCTTTTGCCCCCCAAAGCGCATAGGCCACGCCTACATAATTAAACCAGCCCCCCAATCCGACAGGCCCCGCGTTCAACCCGGACACGCCAAGCGTGTGCGTGCGCGCGCGCGCCGTCAAGCGCTTGACCGGCACGGCTAGAGGCTTCGCCGGCCGCCGTGGCAAGCGGGTAGAATTACTCGGGTCTCTCTTCATGACGAATAAGCCTTTCGCCTTTTACTAAAGACTTCCGTGGAGAGGGACGTTCATGAGTTATGGCTATTTTTGGAAGGCTTTGCCCATCGGACAAGGCCAGCTCAGCTGTTGAAGAAAATGACAGGGAGCACAGTGGCGCGCTTGGTTGTGTGAGTGCAAATAGGTGTGAGCGCTTTGACTAATAGTGCAGGGCAAGCGCATAGGCCACGCCCACATCATTAAAACACAGCCCCAATCGCCCGGCTCTCCACTCGGACCCAGGAAGCCTCGGGCCCCCACCGGGGTGCCAGGCCCGAAGCCAGCTAAACCCACGACCCGGCTCTCCATCCGAACCCGGGCACCCACTCTTAAGCAACCCCCCCGGAACCTTCACAATCTAATACCAGGTGCTGTAAGCTTTTCATTGAGGCATTGGCTACGGCCGTCTGCTGTATATGGGCCGTACCGGCCACCGCTGCCTTTGCTTACGGCAATACCACCCTGAACACGCCCGATCTCGTCCGATCTCGGAAGCTAAGCAGGGTCGGGCCTGGTTAGTACTTGGATGGGAGACCGCCTGGGAATACCAGGTGCTGTAAGCTTTTTCATGCCGGCATACTGAATGAGCAACATGAATGGCCATGCAAAACACTAGATCATTGTGCACCACTGACCTTTTGCCCCCCAAAGCGCATAGGCCACGCCTACATCATTAAACCAGCCCCCCAATCCGACAGGCCCCGCGTTCAACCCGGACACGCCAAGCGTGTGCGTGCGCGCGCGCCGTCAAGCGCTTGACCGGCGCGGCTAGAGGCTTCGCCGGCCGCCGTGGCAAGCGGGTAGAATTACTCGGGTCTCTCTTCATGACGAATAAGCCTTTCGCCTTTTACTAAAGACTTCCGTGGAGAGGGACGTTCATGAGTTATGGCTATTTTTGGAAGGCCTTGCCCATCGGACAAGGCCAGCTCAGCTGTTGAAGAAAATGACAGTGAGCACAGTGGCGCGCTTGGTTGTGTGAGTGCAAATAGGTGTGAGCGCTTTGACTAATAGTGCAGGGCAAGCGCATAGGCCACGCCCACATCATTAAAACACAGCCCCAATCGCCCGGCTCTCCACTCGGACCCAGGAAGCCTCGGGCCCCCACCGGGGTGCCAGGCCCGAAGCCAGTTAAACCCACGACCCGGCTCTCCATCCGAACCCGGGCACCCACTCTTAAGCAACCCCCCCGGAACCTTCACAATCTAATACCAGGTGCTGTAAGCTTTTCATTGACGCATTGGCTACGGCCGTCTGCTGTATATGGGCCGTACCGGCCACCGCTGCCTTTGCTTACGGCCATACCACCCTGAACACGCCCGATCTCGTCCGATCTCGGAAGCTAAGCAGGGTCGGGCCTGGTTAGTACTTGGATGGGAGACCGCCTGGGAATACCAGGTGCTGTAAGCTTTTTCATGCCGGCATACTGAATGAGCAACATGAATGGCCATGCAAAACACTAGATCATTGTGCACCACTGGCCTTTTGCCCCCCAAAGCGCATAGGCCACGCCTACATAATTAAACCAGCCCCCCAATCCGACAGGCCCCGCGTTCAACCCCGATCTCGTCCGATCTCGGAAGCTAAGCAGGGTCGGGCCTGGTTAGTACTTGGATGGGAGACCGCCTGGGAATACCAGGTGCTGTAAGCTTTTTCATGCCGGCATACTGAATGAGCAACATGAATGGCCATGCAAAACACTAGATCATTGTGCACCACTGACCTTTTGCCCCCCAAAGCGCATAGGCCACGCCTACATCATTAAACCAGCCCCCCAATCTGACAGGCCCCGCGTTCAACCCGGACACGCCAAGCGTGTGCGTGCGCGCGCGCCGTCAAGCTTTTGACCGGCGCGGCTAGAGGCTTCGCCGGCCGCCGTGGCAAGCGGGTAGAATTACTCGGGTCTCTCTTCATGACGAATAAGCCTTTCGCCTTTTACTAAAGACTTCCGTGGAGAGGGACGTTCATGAGTTATGGCTATTTTTGGAAGGCCTTGCCCATCGGACAAGGCCAGCTCAGCTGTTGAAGAAAATGACAGGGAGCACAGTGGCGCGCTTGGTTGTGTGAGTGCAAATAGGTGTGAGCGCTTTGACTAATAGTGCAGGGCAAGCGCATAGGCCACGCCCACATCATTAAAACACAGCCCCAATCGCCCGGCTCTCCACTCGGACCCAGGAAGCCTCGGGCCCCCACCGGGGTGCCAGGCCCGAAGCCAGCTAAACCCACGACCTGGCTCTCCATCCGAACCAGGCACCCACTCTTAAGCAACCCCCCCGGAACCTTCACAATCTAATACCAGGTGCTGTAAGCTTTTCATTGACGCATTGGCTACGGCCGTCTGCTGTATATGGGCCGTACCGGCCACCGCTGCCTTTGCTTACGGCCATACCACCCTGAACACGCCCGATCTCGTCCGATCTCGGAAGCTAAGCAGGGTCGGGCCTGGTTAGTACTTGGATGGGAGACCGCCTGGGAATACCAGGTGCTGTAAGCTTTTTCATGCCGGCATACTGAATGAGCAACATGAATGGCCATGCAAAACACTAGATCATTGTGCACCACTGACCTTTTGCCCCCCAAAGCGCATAGACCACGCCTACATCATTAAACCAGCCCCCCAATCCGACAGGCCCCGCGTTCAACCCGGACACGCCAAGCGTGTGCGTGCGCGCGCGCGCCGTCAAGCGCTTGACCGGCACGGCTAGAGGCTTCGCCGGCCGCCGTGGCAAGCGGGTAGAATTACTCGGGTCTCTCTTCATGACGAATAAGCCTTTCGCCTTTTACTAAAGACTTCCGTGGAGAGGGACGTTCATGAGTTATGGCTATTTTTGGAAGGCCTTGCCCATCGGACAAGGCCAGCTCAGCTGTTGAAGAAAATGACAGGGAGCACAGTGGCGCGCTTGGTTGTGTGAGTGCAAATAGGTGTGAGCGCTTTGACTAATAGTGCAGGGCAAGCGCATAGGCCACGCCCACATCATTAAAACACAGCCCCAATCGCCCGGCTCTCCACTCGGACCCAGGAAGCCTCGGGCCCCCACCGGGGTGCCAGGCCCGAAGCCAGCTAAACCCACGACCCGGCTCTCCATCCGAACCCGGGCACCCACTCTTAAGCAACCCCCCCGGAACCTTCACAATCTAATACCAGGTGCTGTAAGCTTTTCAGAGGCATTGGCTACGGCCGTCTGCTGTATATGGGCCGTACCGGCCACCGCTGCCTTTGCTTACGGCAATACCACCCTGAACACGCCCGATCTCGTCCGATCTCGGAAGCTAAGCAGGGTCGGGCCTGGTTAGTACTTGGATGGGAGACCGCCTGGGAATACCAGGTGCTGTAAGCTTTTTCATGCCGGCATACTGAATGAGCAACATGAATGGCCATGCAAAACACTAGATCATTGTGCACCACTGACCTTTTGCCCCCCAAAGCGCATAGGCCACGCCTACATCATTAAACCAGCCCCCCAATCCGACAGGCCCCGCGTTCAACCCGGACACGCCAAGCGTGTGCGTGCGCGCGCGCCGTCAAGCCCTTGACCGGCGCGGCTAGAGGCTTCGCCGGCCGCCGTGGCAAGCAGGTAGAATTACTCGGGTCTCTCTTCATGACGAATAAGCCTTTCGCCTTTTACTAAAGACTTCCGTGGAGAGGGACGTTCATGAGTTATGGCTATTTTTGGAAGGCCTTGCCCATCGGACAAGGCCAGCTCAGCTGTTGAAGAAAATGACAGGGAGCACAGTGGCGCGCTTGGTTGTGTGAGTGCAAATAGGTGTGAGCGCTTTGACTAATAGTGCAGGGCAAGCGCATAGGCCACGCCCACATCATTAAAACACAGCCCCAATCGCCCGGCTCTCCACTCGGACCCAGGAAGCCTCGGGCCCCCACCGGGGTGCCAGGCCCGAAGCCAGTTAAACCCACGACCCGGCTCTCCATCCGAACCCGGGCACCCACTCTTAAGCAACCCCCCCGGAACCTTCACAATCTAATACCAGGTGCTGTAAGCTTTTCATTGACGCATTGGCTACGGCCGTCTGCTGTATATGGGCCGTACCGGCCACCGCTGCCTTTGCTTACGGCCATACCACCCTGAACACGCCCGATCTCGTCCGATCTCGGAAGCTAAGCAGGGTCGGGCCTGGTTAGTACTTGGATGGGAGACCGCCTGGGAATACCAGGTGCTGTAAGCTTTTTCATGCCGGCATACTGAATGAGCAACATGAATGGCCATGCAAAACACTAGATCATTGTGCACCACTGGCCTTTTGCCCCCCAAAGCGCATAGGCCACGCCTACATCATTAAACCAGCCCCCCAATCCGACAGGCCCCGCGTTCAACCCGGACACGCCAAGCGTGTGCGTGCGCGCGCGCCGTCAAGCGCTTGACCGGCGCGGCTAGAGGCTTCGCCGGCCGCCGTGGCAAGCGGGCAGAATTACTCGGGTCTCTCTTCATGACGAATAAGCCTTTCGCCTTTTACTAAAGACTTCCGTGGAGAGGGACGTTCATGAGTTATGGCTATTTTTGGAAGGCCTTGCCCATCGGACAAGGCCAGCTCAGCTGTTGAAGAAAATGACAGGGAGCACAGTGGCGCGCTTGGTTGTGTGAGTGCAAATAGGTGTGAGCGCTTTGACTAATAGTGCAGGGCAAGCGCATAGGCCACGCCCACATCATTAAAACACAGCCCCAATCGCCCAGCTCTCCACTCGGACCCAGGAAGCCTCGGGCCCCCACCGGGGTGCCAGGCCCGAAGCCAGCTTAAACCACGACCCGGCTCTCCATCCGAACCCGGGCACCCACTCTTAAGCAACCCCCCCGGAACCTTCACAATCTAATACCAGGTGCTGTAAGCTTTTCATTGAGGCATTGGCTACGGCCGTCTGCTGTATATGGGCCGTACCGGCCACCACTACCTTTGCTTACGGCCATACCACCCTGAACACGCCCGATCTCGTCCGATCTCGGAAGCTAAGCAGGGTCGGGCCTGGTTAGTACTTGGATGGGAGACCGCCTGGGAATACCAGGTGCTGTAAGCTTTTTCATGCCGGCATACTGAATGAGCAACATGAATGGCCATGCAAAACACTAGATCATTGTGCACCACTGACCTTTTGCCCCCCAAAGCGCATAGGCCACGCCTACATAATTAAACCAGCCCCCCAATCCGACAGGCCCCGCGTTCAACCCGGACACGCCAAGCGTGTGCGTGCGCGAGCGCCGTCAAGCGCTTGACCGGCGCGGCTAGAGGCTTCGCCGGCCGCCGTGGCAAGCGGGTAGAATTACTCGGGTCTCTCTTCATGACGAATAAGCCTTTAGCCTTTTACTAAAGACTTCCGTGGAGAGGGACGTTCATGAGTTATGGCTATTTTTGGAAGGCCTTGCCCATCGGACAAGGCCAGCTCAGCTGTTGAAGAAAATGACAGGGAGCACAGTGGCGCGCTTGGTTGTGTGAGTGCAAATAGGTGTGAGCGCTTTGACTAATAGTGCAGGGCAAGCGCATAGGCCACGCCCACATCATTAAAACACAGCCCCAATCGCCCGGCTCTCCACTCGGACCCAGGAAGCCTCGGGCCCCCACCGGGGTGCCAGGCCCGAAGCCAGTTAAACCCACGACCCGGCTCTCCATCCGAACCCGGGCACCCACTCTTAAGCAACCCCCCCGGAACCTTCACAATCTAATACCAGGTGCTGTAAGCTTTTCATTGACGCATTGGCTACGGCCGTCTGCTGTATATGGGCCGTACCGGCCACCGCTGCCTTTGCTTACGGCCATACCACCCTGAACACGCCCGATCTCGTCCGATCTCGGAAGCTAAGCAGGGTCGGGCCTGGTTAGTACTTGGATGGGAGACCGCCTGGGAATACCAGGTGCTGTAAGCTTTTTCATGCCGGCATACTGAATGAGCAACATGAATGGCCATGCAAAACACTAGATCATTGTGCACCACTGGCCTTTTGCCCCCCAAAGCGCATAGGCCACGCCTACATCATTAAACCAGCCCCCCAATCCGACAGGCCCCGCGTTCAACCCGGACACGCCAAGCGTGTTCGTGCGCGCGCGCCGTCAAGCGCTTGACCGGCGCGGCTAGAGGCTTCGCCGGCCGCCGTGGCAAGCGGGTAGAATTACTCGGGTCTCTCTTCATGACGAATAAGCCTTTCGCCTTTTACTAAAGACTTCCGTGGAGAGGGACGTTCATGAGTTATGGCTATTTTTGGAAGGCCTTGCCCATCGGACAAGGCCAGCTCAGCTGTTGAAGAAAATGACAGGGAGCACAGTGGAGCGCTTGGTTGTGTGAGTGCAAATAGGTGTGAGCGCTTTGACTAATAGTGCAGGGCAAGCGCATAGGCCACGCCCACATCATTAAAACACAGCCCCAATCGCCCAGCTCTCCACTCGGACCCAGGAAGCCTCGGGCCCCCACCGGGGTGCCAGGCCCGAAGCCAGCTTAAACCACGACCCGGCTCTCCATCCGAACCCGGGCACCCACTCTTAAGCAACCCCCCCGGAACCTTCACAATCTAATACCAGGTGCTGTAAGCTTTTCATTGAGGCATTGGCTACGGCCGTCTGCTGTATATGGGCCGTACCGGCCACCACTACCTTTGCTTACGGCCATACCACCCTGAACACGCCCGATCTCGTCCGATCTCGGAAGCTAAGCAGGGTCGGGCCTGGTTAGTACTTGGATGGGAGACCGCCTGGGAATACCAGGTGCTGTAAGCTTTTTCATGCCGGCATACTGAATGAGCAACATGAATGGCCATGCAAAACACTAGATCATTGTGCACCACTGACCTTTTGCCCCCCAAAGCGCATAGGCCACGCCTACATAATTAAACCAGCCCCCCAATCCGACAGGCCCCGCGTTCAACCCGGACACGCCAAGCGTGTGCGTGCGCGAGCGCCGTCAAGCGCTTGACCGGCGCGGCTAGAGGCTTCGCCGGCCGCCGTGGCAAGCGGGTAGAATTACTCGGGTCTCTCTTCATGACGAATAAGCCTTTAGCCTTTTACTAAAGACTTCCGTGGAGAGGGACGTTCATGAGTTATGGCTATTTTTGGAAGGCCTTGCCCATCGGACAAGGCCAGCTCAGCTGGCAACATGAATGGCCATGCAAAACACTAGATCATTGTGCACCACTGACCTTTTGCCCCCCAAAGCGCATAGGCCACGCCTACATCATTAAACCAGCCCCCCAATCCGACAGGCCCCGCGTTCAACCCGGACACGCCAAGCGTGTGCGTGCACGCGCGCCGTCAAGCACTTGACCGGCGCGGCTAGAGGCTTCGCCGGCCGCCGTGGCAAGCGGGTAGAATTACTCGGGTCTCTCTTCATGACGAATAAGCCTTTCGCCTTTTACTAAAGACTTCCGTGGAGAGGGACGTTCATGAGTTATGGCTATTTTTGGAAGGCCTTGCCCATCGGACAAGGCCAGCTCAGCTGTTGAAGAAAATGACAGGGAGCACAGTGGCGCGCTTGGTTGTGTGAGTGCAAATAGGTGTGAGCGCTTTGACTAATAGTGCAGGGCAAGCGCATAGGCCACGCCCACATCATTAAAACACAGCCCCAATCGCCCCGCTCTCCACTCGGACCCAGGAAGCCTCGGGCCCCGACCGGGGTGCCAGGCCCGAAGCCAGCTAAACCCACGACCCGGCTCTCCTTCCGAACCCGGGCACCCACTCTTAAGCAACCCCCCCGGAACCTTCACAATCTAATACCAGGTGCTGTAAGCTTTTCATTGACGCATTGGCTAGGGCCGTCTGCTGTATATGGGCCGTACCGGCCACCGCTGCCTTTGCTTACGGCCATACCACCCTGAACACGCCCGATCTCGTCCGATCCTCGAAGCTAAGCAGGGTCGGGCCTGGTTAGTACTTGGATGGGAGACCGCCTGGGAATACCAGGTGCTGTAAGCTTTTTCATGCCGGCATACTGCATGAGCAACATGAATGGCCATGCAAAACACTAGATCATTGTGCACCACTGGCCTTTTGCCCCCCAAAGCGCATAGGCCACGCCTACATCATTAAACCAGCCCCCCAATCCGACAGGCCCCGCGTTCAACCCGGACACGGCAAGCGTGTGCGTGCGCGCGCGCGCCGTCAAGCGCTTGACCGGCGCGGCTAGAGGCTTCGCCGGCCCCCGTCGCAAGTGGGTAGAATTACTCGGGTCTCTCTTCATGACGAATAAGCCTTTCGCCTTTTACTAAAGACTTCCGTGGAGAGGGACGTTCATGAGTTATGGCTATTTTTGGAAGGCCTTGCCCATCGGACAAGGCCAGCTCAGCTGTTGAAGAAAATGACAGGGAGCACAGTGGCGCGCTTGGTTCTGCGAGTGCAAATAGGTGTGAGCGCTTTGACTAATAGTGCAGGGCAAGCGCATAGGCCACGCCCACATCATTAAAACACAGCCCCAATCGCCCCGCTCTCCACTCGGACCCAGGAAGCCTCGGGCCCCCACCGGGGTGCCAGGCCCGAAGCCAGCTAAACCCACGACCCGGCTCTCCATCCAAACCCGGGCACCCACTCTTAAGCAACCCCCCCGGAACCTTCACAATCTAATACCAGGTGCTGTAAGCTTTTCATTGACGCATTGGCTACGGCCGTCTGCTGTATATGAGCCGTACCGGCCACCTCTGCCTTTGCTTACGGCCATACCACCCTGAACACGCCCGATCTCGTCCGATCCTCGAAGCTAAGCAGGGTCGGGCCTGGTTAGTACTTGGATGGGAGACCGCCTGGGAATACCAGGTGCTGTAAGCTTTTTCATGCCGGCATACTGCATGAGCAACATGAATGGCCATGCAAAACACTAGATCATTGTGCACCACTGGCCTTTTGCCCCCCAAAGCGCATAGGCCACGCCTACATCATTAAACCAGCCCCCCAATCCGACAGGCCCCGCGTTCAACCCGGACACGCCAAGCGTGTGCGTGCGCGCGCGCGCCGTCAAGCGCTTGACCGGCGCGGCTAGAGGCTTCGCCGGCCCCCGTCGCAAGTGGGTAGAATTACTCGGGTCTCTCTTCATGACGAATAAGCCTTTCGCCTTTTACTAAAGACTTCCGTGGAGAGGGACGTTCATGAGTTATGGCTATTTTTGGAAGGCCTTGCCCATCGCACAAGGCCAGCTCAGCTGTTGAAGAAAATGACAGGGAGCACAGTGGCGCGCTTGGTTCTGTGAGTGCAAATAGGTGTGAGTGCTTTGACTAATAGTGCAGGGCAAGCGCATAGGCCACGCCCACATCATTAAAACACAGCCCCAATCGCCCCGCTCTCCACTCGGACCCAGGAAGCCTCGGGCCCCCACCGGGGTGCCAGGCCCGAAGCCAGCTAAACCCACGACCCGGCTCTCCATCCAAACCCGGGCACCCACTCTTAAGCAACCCCCCGGAACCTTCACAATCTAATACCAGGTGCTGTAAGCTTTTCATTGACGCATTGGCTACGGCCGTCTGCTGTATATGGGCCGTACCGGCCACCGCTGCCTTTGCTTACGGCCATACCACCCTGAACACGCCCGATCTCGTCCGATCTCGGAAGCTAAGCAGGGTCGGCCCTGGTTAGTACTTGAATGGGAGACCGCCTGGGAATACCAGGTGCTGTAAGCTTTTTCATGCCGGCATACTGAATGAGCAACATGAATGGCCATGCAAAACACTAGATCATTGTGCACCACTGACCTTTTGCCCCCCAAAGCGCATAGGCCACGCCTACATCATTAAACCAGCCCCCCAATCCGACAGGCCCCGCGTTCAACCCGGACACGCCAAGCGTGTGCGTGCGCGCGCGCCGTCAAGCGCTTGACCGGCGCGGCTAGAGGCTTCGCCGGCCGCCGTGGCAAGCGGGTAGAATTACTCGGGTCTCTCTTCATGACGAATAAGCCTTTCGCCTTTTACTAAAGACTTCCGTGGAGAGGGACGTTCATGAGTTATGGCTATTTTTGGAAGGCCTTGCCCATCGGACAAGGCCAGCTCAGCTGTTGAAGAAAATGACAGTGAGCACAGTGGCGCGCTTGGTTGTGTGAGTGCAAATAGGTGTGAGCGCTTTGACTAATAGTGCAGGGCAAGCGCATAGGCCACGCCCACATCATTAAAACACAGCCCCAATCGCCCGGCTCTCCACTCGGACCCAGGAAGCCTCGGGCCCCCACCGGGGTGCCAGGCCCGAAGCCAGTTAAACCCACGACCCGGCTCTCCATCCGAACCCGGGCACCCACTCTTAAGCAACCCCCCCGGAACCTTCACAATCTAATACCAGGTGCTGTAAGCTTTTCATTGACGCATTGGGTACGGCCGTCTGCTGTATATGGGCCGTACCGGCCACCGCTGCCTTTGCTTACGGCCATACCACCCTGAACACGCCCGATCTCGTCCGATCTCGGAAGCTAAGCAGGGTCGGGCCTGGTTAGTACTTGGATGGGAGACCGCCTGGGAATACCAGGTGCTGTAAGCTTTTTCATGCCGGCATACTGAATGAGCAACATGAATGGCCATGCAAAACACTAGATCATTGTGCACTACTGGCCTTTTGCCCCCCAAAGCGCATAGGCCACGCCTACATAATTAAACCAGCCCCCCAATCCGACAGGCCCCGCGTTCAACCCCGATCTCGTCCGATCTCGGAAGCTAAGCAGGGTCGGGCCTGGTTAGTACTTGGATGGGAGACCGCCTGGGAATACCAGGTGCTGTAAGCTTTTTCATGCCGGCATACTGAATGAGCAACATGAATGGCCATGCAAAACACTAGATCATTGTGCACCACTGACCTTTTGCCCCCCAAAGCGCATAGGCCACGCCTACATCATTAAACCAGCCCCCCAATCTGACAGGCCCCGCGTTCAACCCGGACACGCCAAGCGTGTGCGTGCGCGCGCGCCGTCAAGCTTTTGACCGGCGCGGCTAGAGGCTTCGCCGGCCGCCGTGGCAAGCGGGTAGAATTACTCGGGTCTCTCTTCATGACGAATAAGCCTTTCGCCTTTTACTAAAGACTTCCGTGGAGAGGGACGTTCATGAGTTATGGCTATTTTTGGAAGGCCTTGCCCATCGGACAAGGCCAGCTCAGCTGTTGAAGAAAATGACAGGGAGCACAGTGGCGCGCTTGGTTGTGTGAGTGCAAATAGGTGTGAGCGCTTTGACTAATAGTGCAGGGCAAGCGCATAGGCCACGCCCACATCATTAAAACACAGCCCCAATCGCCCGGCTCTCCACTCGGACCCAGGAAGCCTCGGGCCCCCACCGGGGTGCCAGGCCCGAAGCCAGCTAAACCCACGACCTGGCTCTCCATCCGAACCAGGCACCCACTCTTAAGCAACCCCCCCGGAACCTTCACAATCTAATACCAGGTGCTGTAAGCTTTTCATTGACGCATTGGCTACGGCCGTCTGCTGTATATGGGCCGTACCGGCCACCGCTGCCTTTGCTTACGGCCATACCACCCTGAACACGCCCGATCTCGTCCGATCTCGGAAGCTAAGCAGGGTCGGGCCTGGTTAGTACTTGGATGGGAGACCGCCTGGGAATACCAGGTGCTGTAAGCTTTTTCATGCCGGCATACTGAATGAGCAACATGAATGGCCATGCAAAACACTAGATCATTGTGCACCACTGACCTTTTGCCCCCCAAAGCGCATAGACCACGCCTACATCATTAAACCAGCCCCCCAATCCGACAGGCCCCGCGTTCAACCCGGACACGCCAAGCGTGTGCGTGCGCGCGCGCCGTCAAGCTTTTGACCGGCGCGGCTAGAGGCTTCGCCGGCCGCCGTGGCAAGCGGGTAGAATTACTCGGGTCTCTCTTCATGACGAATAAGCCTTTCGCCTTTTACTAAAGACTTCCGTGGAGAGGGACGTTCATGAGTTATGGCTATTTTTGGAAGGCCTTGCCCATCGGACAAGGCCAGCTCAGCTGTTGAAGAAAATGACAGGGAGCACAGTGGCGCGCTTGGTTGTGTGAGTGCAAATAGGTGTGAGCGCTTTGACTAATAGTGCAGGGCAAGCGCATAGGCCACGCCCACATCATTAAAACACAGCCCCAATCGCCCGGCTCTCCACTCGGACCCAGGAAGCCTCGGGCCCCCACCGGGGTGCCAGGCCCGAAGCCAGCTAAACCCACGACCTGGCTCTCCATCCGAACCAGGCACCCACTCTTAAGCAACCCCCCCGGAACCTTCACAATCTAATACCAGGTGCTGTAAGCTTTTCATTGACGCATTGGCTACGGCCGTCTGCTGTATATGGGCCGTACCGGCCACCGCTGCCTTTGCTTACGGCCATACCACCCTGAACACGCCCGATCTCGTCCGATCTCGGAAGCTAAGCAGGGTCGGGCCTGGTTAGTACTTGGATGGGAGACCGCCTGGGAATACCAGGTGCTGTAAGCTTTTTCATGCCGGCATACTGAATGAGCAACATGAATGGCCATGCAAAACACTAGATCATTGTGCACCACTGACCTTTTGCCCCCCAAAGCGCATAGACCACGCCTACATCATTAAACCAGCCCCCCAATCCGACAGGCCCCGCGTTCAACCCGGACACGCCAAGCGTGTGCGTGCGCGCGCGCGCCGTCAAGCGCTTGACCGGCACGGCTAGAGGCTTCGCCGGCCGCCGTGGCAAGCGGGTAGAATTACTCGGGTCTCTCTTCATGACGAATAAGCCTTTCGCCTTTTACTAAAGACTTCCGTGGAGAGGGACGTTCATGAGTTATGGCTATTTTTGGAAGGCCTTGCCCATCGGACAAGGCCAGCTCAGCTGTTGAAGAAAATGACAGGGAGCACAGTGGCGCGCTTGGTTGTGTGAGTGCAAATAGGTGTGAGCGCTTTGACTAATAGTGCAGGGCAAGCGCATAGGCCACGCCCACATCATTAAAACACAGCCCCAATCGCCCGGCTCTCCACTCGGACCCAGGAAGCCTCGGGCCCCCACCGGGGTGCCAGGCCCGAAGCCAGCTAAACCCACGACCCGGCTCTCCATCCGAACCCGGGCACCCACTCTTAAGCAACCCCCCCGGAACCTTCACAATCTAATACCAGGTGCTGTAAGCTTTTCAGAGGCATTGGCTACGGCCGTCTGCTGTATATGGGCCGTACCGGCCACCGCTGCCTTTGCTTACGGCAATACCACCCTGAACACGCCCGATCTCGTCCGATCTCGGAAGCTAAGCAGGGTCGGGCCTGGTTAGTACTTGGATGGGAGACCGCCTGGGAATACCAGGTGCTGTAAGCTTTTTCATGCCGGCATACTGAATGAGCAACATGAATGGCCATGCAAAACACTAGATCATTGTGCACCACTGACCTTTTGCCCCCCAAAGCGCATAGGCCACGCCTACATCATTAAACCAGCCCCCCAATCCGACAGGCCCCGCGTTCAACCCGGACACGCCAAGCGTGTGCGTGCGCGCGCGCCGTCAAGCCCTTGACCGGCGCGGCTAGAGGCTTCGCCGGCCGCCGTGGCAAGCAGGTAGAATTACTCGGGTCTCTCTTCATGACGAATAAGCCTTTCGCCTTTTACTAAAGACTTCCGTGGAGAGGGACGTTCATGAGTTATGGCTATTTTTGGAAGGCCTTGCCCATCGGACAAGGCCAGCTCAGCTGTTGAAGAAAATGACAGGGAGCACAGTGGCGCGCTTGGTTGTGTGAGTGCAAATAGGTGTGAGCGCTTTGACTAATAGTGCAGGGCAAGCGCATAGGCCACGCCCACATCATTAAAACACAGCCCCAATCGCCCGGCTCTCCACTCGGACCCAGGAAGCCTCGGGCCCCCACCGGGGTGCCAGGCCCGAAGCCAGTTAAACCCACGACCCGGCTCTCCATCCGAACCCGGGCACCCACTCTTAAGCAACCCCCCCGGAACCTTCACAATCTAATACCAGGTGCTGTAAGCTTTTCATTGACGCATTGGCTACGGCCGTCTGCTGTATATGGGCCGTACCGGCCACCGCTGCCTTTGCTTACGGCCATACCACCCTGAACACGCCCGATCTCGTCCGATCTCGGAAGCTAAGCAGGGTCGGGCCTGGTTAATACTTGGATGGGAGACCGCCTGGGAATACCAGGTGCTGTAAGCTTTTTCATGCCGGCATACTGAATGAGCAACATGAATGGCCATGCAAAACACTAGATCATTGTGCACCACTGGCCTTTTGCCCCCCAAAGCGCATAGGCCACGCCTACATCATTAAACCAGCCCCCCAATCCGACAGGCCCCGCGTTCAACCCGGACACGCCAAGCGTGTGCGTGCGCGCGCGCCGTCAAGCGCTTGACCGGCGCGGCTAGAGGCTTCGCCGGCCGCCGTGGCAAGCGGGTAGAATTACTCGGGTCTCTCTTCATGACGAATAAGCCTTTCGCCTTTTACTAAAGACTTCCGTGGAGAGGGACGTTCATGAGTTATGGCTATTTTTGGAAGGCCTTGCCCATCGGACAAGGCCAGCTCAGCTGTTGAAGAAAATGACAGGGAGCACAGTGGAGCGCTTGGTTGTGTGAGTGCAAATAGGTGTGAGCGCTTTGACTAATAGTGCAGGGCAAGCGCATAGGCCACGCCCACATCATTAAAACACAGCCCCAATCGCCCAGCTCTCCACTCGGACCCAGGAAGCCTCGGGCCCCCACCGGGGTGCCAGGCCCGAAGCCAGCTTAAACCACGACCCGGCTCTCCATCCGAACCCGGGCACCCACTCTTAAGCAACCCCCCCGGAACCTTCACAATCTAATACCAGGTGCTGTAAGCTTTTCATTGAGGCATTGGCTACGGCCGTCTGCTGTATATGGGCCGTACCGGCCACCACTACCTTTGCTTACGGCCATACCACCCTGAACACGCCCGATCTCGTCCGATCTCGGAAGCTAAGCAGGGTCGGGCCTGGTTAGTACTTGGATGGGAGACCGCCTGGGAATACCAGGTGCTGTAAGCTTTTTCATGCCGGCATACTGAATGAGCAACATGAATGGCCATGCAAAACACTAGATCATTGTGCACCACTGACCTTTTGCCCCCCAAAGCGCATAGGCCACGCCTACATAATTAAACCAGCCCCCCAATCCGACAGGCCCCGCGTTCAACCCGGACACGCCAAGCGTGTGCGTGCGCGAGCGCCGTCAAGCGCTTGACCGGCGCGGCTAGAGGCTTCGCCGGCCGCCGTGGCAAGCGGGTAGAATTACTCGGGTCTCTCTTCATGACGAATAAGCCTTTAGCCTTTTACTAAAGACTTCCGTGGAGAGGGACGTTCATGAGTTATGGCTATTTTTGGAAGGCCTTGCCCATCGGACAAGGCCAGCTCAGCTGTTGAAGAAAATGACAGGGAGCACAGTGGCGCGCTTGGTTGTGTGAGTGCAAATAGGTGTGAGCGCTTTGACTAATAGTGCAGGGCAAGCGCATAGGCCACGCCCACATCATTAAAACACAGCCCCAATCGCCCGGCTCTCCACTCGGACCCAGGAAGCCTCGGGCCCCCACCGGGGTGCCAGGCCCGAAGCCAGTTAAACCCACGACCCGGCTCTCCATCCGAACCCGGGCACCCACTCTTAAGCAACCCCCCCGGAACCTTCACAATCTAATACCAGGTGCTGTAAGCTTTTCATTGACGCATTGGCTACGGCCGTCTGCTGTATATGGGCCGTACCGGCCACCGCTGCCTTTGCTTACGGCCATACCACCCTGAACACGCCCGATCTCGTCCGATCTCGGAAGCTAAGCAGGGTCGGGCCTGGTTAGTACTTGGATGGGAGACCGCCTGGGAATACCAGGTGCTGTAAGCTTTTTCATGCCGGCATACTGAATGAGCAACATGAATGGCCATGCAAAACACTAGATCATTGTGCACCACTGGCCTTTTGCCCCCCAAAGCGCATAGGCCACGCCTACATCATTAAACCAGCCCCCCAATCCGACAGGCCCCGCGTTCAACCCGGACACGCCAAGCGTGTGCGTGCGCGCGCGCCGTCAAGCGCTTGACCGGCGCGGCTAGAGGCTTCGCCGGCCGCCGTGGCAAGCGGGTAGAATTACTCGGGTCTCTCTTCATGACGAATAAGCCTTTCGCCTTTTACTAAAGACTTCCGTGGAGAGGGACGTTCATGAGTTATGGCTATTTTTGGAAGGCCTTGCCCATCGGACAAGGCCAGCTCAGCTGTTGAAGAAAATGACAGGGAGCACAGTGGAGCGCTTGGTTGTGTGAGTGCAAATAGGTGTGAGCGCTTTGACTAATAGTGCAGGGCAAGCGCATAGGCCACGCCCACATCATTAAAACACAGCCCCAATCGCCCAGCTCTCCACTCGGACCCAGGAAGCCTCGGGCCCCCACCGGGGTGCCAGGCCCGAAGCCAGCTTAAACCACGACCCGGCTCTCCATCCGAACCCGGGCACCCACTCTTAAGCAACCCCCCCGGAACCTTCACAATCTAATACCAGGTGCTGTAAGCTTTTCATTGAGGCATTGGCTACGGCCGTCTGCTGTATATGGGCCGTACCGGCCACCACTACCTTTGCTTACGGCCATACCACCCTGAACACGCCCGATCTCGTCCGATCTCGGAAGCTAAGCAGGGTCGGGCCTGGTTAGTACTTGGATGGGAGACCGCCTGGGAATACCAGGTGCTGTAAGCTTTTTCATGCCGGCATACTGAATGAGCAACATGAATGGCCATGCAAAACACTAGATCATTGTGCACCACTGACCTTTTGCCCCCCAAAGCGCATAGGCCACGCCTACATAATTAAACCAGCCCCCCAATCCGACAGGCCCCGCGTTCAACCCGGACACGCCAAGCGTGTGCGTGCGCGAGCGCCGTCAAGCGCTTGACCGGCGCGGCTAGAGGCTTCGCCGGCCGCCGTGGCAAGCGGGTAGAATTACTCGGGTCTCTCTTCATGACGAATAAGCCTTTAGCCTTTTACTAAAGACTTCCGTGGAGAGGGACGTTCATGAGTTATGGCTATTTTTGGAAGGCCTTGCCCATCGGACAAGGCCAGCTCAGCTGGCAACATGAATGGCCATGCAAAACACTAGATCATTGTGCACCACTGACCTTTTGCCCCCCAAAGCGCATAGGCCACGCCTACATCATTAAACCAGCCCCCCAATCCGACAGGCCCCGCGTTCAACCCGGACACGCCAAGCGTGTGCGTGCACGCGCGCCGTCAAGCACTTGACCGGCGCGGCTAGAGGCTTCGCCGGCCGCCGTGGCAAGCGGGTAGAATTACTCGGGTCTCTCTTCATGACGAATAAGCCTTTCGCCTTTTACTAAAGACTTCCGTGGAGAGGGACGTTCATGAGTTATGGCTATTTTTGGAAGGCCTTGCCCATCGGACAAGGCCAGCTCAGCTGTTGAAGAAAATGACAGGGAGCACAGTGGCGCGCTTGGTTGTGTGAGTGCAAATAGGTGTGAGCGCTTTGACTAATAGTGCAGGGCAAGCGCATAGGCCACGCCCACATCATTAAAACACAGCCCCAATCGCCCCGCTCTCCACTCGGACCCAGGAAGCCTCGGGCCCCGACCGGGGTGCCAGGCCCGAAGCCAGCTAAACCCACGACCCGGCTCTCCTTCCGAACCCGGGCACCCACTCTTAAGCAACCCCCCCGGAACCTTCACAATCTAATACCAGGTGCTGTAAGCTTTTCATTGACGCATTGGCTAGGGCCGTCTGCTGTATATGGGCCGTACCGGCCACCGCTGCCTTTGCTTACGGCCATACCACCCTGAACACGCCCGATCTCGTCCGATCCTCGAAGCTAAGCAGGGTCGGGCCTGGTTAGTACTTGGATGGGAGACCGCCTGGGAATACCAGGTGCTGTAAGCTTTTTCATGCCGGCATACTGCATGAGCAACATGAATGGCCATGCAAAACACTAGATCATTGTGCACCACTGGCCTTTTGCCCCCCAAAGCGCATAGGCCACGCCTACATCATTAAACCAGCCCCCCAATCCGACAGGCCCCGCGTTCAACCCGGACACGGCAAGCGTGTGCGTGCGCGCGCGCGCCGTCAAGCGCTTGACCGGCGCGGCTAGAGGCTTCGCCGGCCCCCGTCGCAAGTGGGTAGAATTACTCGGGTCTCTCTTCATGACGAATAAGCCTTTCTCCTTTTACTAAAGACTTCCGTGGAGAGGGACGTTCATGAGTTATGGCTATTTTTGGAAGGCCTTGCCCATCGGACAAGGCCAGCTCAGCTGTTGAAGAAAATGACAGGGAGCACAGTGGCGCGCTTGGTTCTGTGAGTGCAAATAGGTGTGAGCGCTTTGACTAATAGTGCAGGGCAAGCGCATAGGCCACGCCCACATCATTAAAACACAGCCCCAATCGCCCCGCTCTCCACTCGGACCCAGGAAGCCTCGGGCCCCCACCGGGGTGCCAGGCCCGAAGCCAGCTAAACCCACGACCCGGCTCTCCATCCAAACCCGGGCACCCACTCTTAAGCAACCCCCCCGGAACCTTCACAATCTAATACCAGGTGCTGTAAGCTTTTCATTGACGCATTGGCTACGGCCGTCTGCTGTATATGAGCCGTACCGGCCACCTCTGCCTTTGCTTACGGCCATACCACCCTGAACACGCCCGATCTCGTCCGATCCTCGAAGCTAAGCAGGGTCGGGCCTGGTTAGTACTTGGATGGGAGACCGCCTGGGAATACCAGGTGCTGTAAGCTTTTTCATGCCGGCATACTGCATGAGCAACATGAATGGCCATGCAAAACACTAGATCATTGTGCACCACTGGCCTTTTGCCCCCCAAAGCGCATAGGCCACGCCTACATCATTAAACCAGCCCCCCAATCCGACAGGCCCCGCGTTCAACCCGGACACGCCAAGCGTGTGCGTGCGCGCGCGCGCCGTCAAGCGCTTGACCGGCGCGGCTAGAGGCTTCGCCGGCCCCCGTCGCAAGTGGGTAGAATTACTCGGGTCTCTCTTCATGACGAATAAGCCTTTCGCCTTTTACTAAAGACTTCCGTGGAGAGGGACGTTCATGAGTTATGGCTATTTTTGGAAGGCCTTGCCCATCGCACAAGGCCAGCTCAGCTGTTGAAGAAAATGACAGGGAGCACAGTGGCGCGCTTGGTTCTGTGAGTGCAAATAGGTGTGAGTGCTTTGACTAATAGTGCAGGGCAAGCGCATAGGCCACGCCCACATCATTAAAACACAGCCCCAATCGCCCCGCTCTCCACTCGGACCCAGGAAGCCTCGGGCCCCCACCGGGGTGCCAGGCCCGAAGCCAGCTAAACCCACGACCCGGCTCTCCATCCAAACCCGGGCACCCACTCTTAAGCAACCCCCCGGAACCTTCACAATCTAATACCAGGTGCTGTAAGCTTTTCATTGACGCATTGGCTACGGCCGTCTGCTGTATATGGGCCGTACCGGCCACCGCTGCCTTTGCTTACGGCCATACCACCCTGAACACGCCCGATCTCGTCCGATCTCGGAAGCTAAGCAGGGTCGGCCCTGGTTAGTACTTGAATGGGAGACCGCCTGGGAATACCAGGTGCTGTAAGCTTTTTCATGCCGGCATACTGCATGAGCAACATGAATGGCCATGCAAAACACTAGATCATTGTGCACCACTGGCCTTTTGCCCTCCAAAGCGCATAGGCCACGCCTACATCATTAAACCAGCCCCCCAATCCGACAGGCCCCGCGTTCAACCCGGACACGCCAAGCGTGTGCGTGCGCGAGCGCGCCGTCAAGCGCTTGACCGGCGCGGCTAGAGGCTTCGCCGGCCGCCGTGGCAAGCGGGTAGAATTACTCCGGTCTCTCTTCATGACGAATAAGCCTTTCGCCTTTTACTAAAGACTTCCGTGGAGAGGGACGTTCATGAGTTATGGCTATTTTTGGAAGGCCTTGCCCATCGGACAAGGCCAGCTCAGCTGTTGAAGAAAATGACAGGGAGCACAGTGGCGCGCTTGGTTGTGTGAGTGCAAATAGGTGTGAGCGCTTTGACTAATAGTGCAGGGCAAGCGCATAGGCCACGCCCACATCATTAAAACACAGCCCCAATCGCCCCGCTCTCCACTCGGACCCAGGAAGCCTCGGGCCCCGACCGGGGTGCCAGGCCCGAAGCCAGCTAAACCCACGACCCGGCTCTCCATCCGAACCCGGGCACCCACTCTTAAGCAACCCCCCTGGAACCTTCACAATCTAATACCAGGTGCTGTAAGCTTTTCATTGACGCATTGGCTACGGCCGTCTGCTGTATATGGGCCGTACCGGCCACCACTGCCTTTGCTTACGGCCATACCACCCTGAACAAGCCCGATCTCGTCTGATCTCGGAAGCTAAGCAGGGTCGGGCCTGGTTAGTACTTGGATGGGAGACCGCCTGGGAATACCAGGTGCTGTACGCTTTTTCATGCCGGCATACTGCATGAGCAACATGAATGGCCATGCAAAACACTAGATCATTGTGCTCATTGTGCACCACTGGCCTTTTGCCCCCCAAAGCGCATAGGCCACGCCTACATCATTAAACCAGCCCCCCAATCCGACAGGCCCCGCGTTCAACCCGGACACGCCAAGCGTGTGCGTGCGCGCGCGAGCGCCGTCAATCGCTTGACCGGCGCGGCTAGAGGCTTCGCCGGCCCCCGTGGCAAGTGGGTAGAATTACTCGGGTCTCTCTTCATGACGAATAAGCCTTTCGCCTTTTACTAAAGACTTCCGTGGAGAGTGACGTTCATGAGTTATGGCTATTTTTGGAAGGCCTTGCCCATCGGACAAGGCCAGCTCAGCTGTTGAAGAAAATAACAGGGAGCACAGTGGAGCGCTTGGTTGTGTGAGTGCAAATAGGTGTGAGCGCTTTGACTAATAGTGCAGGGCAAGTGCATAGGCCACGCCCACATCATTAAAACACAGCCCCAATCGCCCGGCTCTCCACTCGGACCCAGGAAGCCTCGGGCCCCCACCGGGGTGCCAGGCCCGAAGCCAGCTAAACCCACGACCCGGCTCTCCATCCAAACCCGGGCACCCACTCTTAAGCAACCCCCCGGAACCTTCACAATCTAATACCAGGTGCTGTAAGCTTTTCATTGACGCATTGGCTACGGCCGTCTGCTGTATATGGGCCGTACCGGCCACCGCTGCCTTTGCTTACGGCCATACCACCCTGAACACGCCCGATCTCGTCCGATCTCGGAAGCTAAGCAGGGTCGGCCCTGGTTAGTACTTGAATGGGAGACCGCCTGGGAATACCAGGTGCTGTAAGCTTTTTCATGCCGGCATACTGCATGAGCAACATGAATGGCCATGCAAAACACTAGATCATTGTGCTCATTGTGCACCACTGGCCTTTTGCCCCCCAAAGCGCATAGGCCACGCCTACATCATTAAACCAGCCCCCCAATCCGACAGGCCCCGCGTTCAACCCGGACACGCCAAGCGTGTGCGTGCGCGCGCGCGCGCCGTCAAGCGCTTGACCGGCGCGGCTAGAGGCTTCGCCGGCCCCCGTGGCAAGTGGGTAGAATTACTCGGGTCTCTCTTCATGACGAATAAGCCTTTCGCCTTTTACTAAAGACTTCCGTGGAGAGTGACGTTCATGAGTTATGGCTATTTTTGGAAGGCCTTGCCCATCGGACAAGGCCAGCTCAGCTGTTGAAGAAAATGACAGGGAGCACAGTGGAGCGCTTGGTTGTGTGAGTGCAAATAGGTGTGAGCGCTTTGACTAATAGTGCAGGGCAAGCGCATAGGCCACGCCCACATCATTAAAACACAGCCCCAATCGCCCGGCTCTCCACTCGGACCCAGGAAGCCTCGGGCCCCCACCGGGGTGCCAGGCCCGAAGCCAGCTTAAACCACGACCCGGCTCTCCATCCGAACCCGGGCACCCACTCTTAAGCAACCCCCCCGGAACCTTCACAATCTAATACCAGGTGCTGTAAGCTTTTCATTGAGGCATTGGCTACGGCCGTCTGCTGTATATGGGCCGTACCGGCCACCACTGCCTTTGCTTACGGCCATACCACCCTGAACACGCCCGATCTCGTCCGATCTCGGAAGCTAAGCAGGGTCGGGCCTGGTTAGTACTTGGATGGGAGACCGCCTGGGAATACCAGGTGCTGTAAGCTTTTTCATGCCGGCATACTGAATGAGCAACATGAATGGCCATGCAAAACACTAGATCATTGTGCACCACTGACCTTTTGCCCCCCAAAGCGCATAGGCCACGCCTACATAATTAAACCAGCCCCCCAATCCGACAGGCCCCGCGTTCAACCCGGACACGCCAAGCGTGTGCGTGCGCGCGCGCCGTCAAGCGCTTGACCGGCGCGGCTAGAGGCTTCGCCGGCCGCCGTGGCAAGCGGGTAGAATTACTCGGGTCTCTCTTCATGACGAATAAGCCTTTAGCCTTTTACTAAAGACTTCCGTGGAGAGGGACGTTCATGAGTTATGGCTATTTTTGGAAGGCCTTGCCCATCGGACAAGGCCAGCTCAGCTGTTGAAGAAAATGACAGGGAGCACAGTGGCGCGCTTGGTTGTGTGAGTGCAAATAGGTGTGAGCGCTTTGACTAATAGTGCAGGGCAAGCGCATAGGCCACGCCCACATCATTAAAACACAGCCCCAATCGCCCCGCTCTCCACTCGGACCCAGGAAGCCTCGGGCCCCGACCGGGGTGCCAGGCCCGAAGCCAGCTAAACCCACGACCCGGCTCTCCTTCCGAACCCGGGCACCCACTCTTAAGCAACCCCCCCGGAACCTTCACAATCTAATACCAGGTGCTGTAAGCTTTTCATTGACGCATTGGCTAGGGCCGTCTGCTGTATATGGGCCGTACCGGCCACCGCTGCCTTTGCTTACGGCCATACCACCCTGAACACGCCCGATCTCGTCCGATCCTCGAAGCTAAGCAGGGTCGGGCCTGGTTAGTACTTGGATGGGAGACCGCCTGGGAATACCAGGTGCTGTAAGCTTTTTCATGCCGGCATACTGCATGAGCAACATGAATGGCCATGCAAAACACTAGATCATTGTGCACCACTGGCCTTTTGCCCCCCAAAGCGCATAGGCCACGCCTACATCATTAAACCAGCCCCCCAATCCGACAGGCCCCGCGTTCAACCCGGACACGGCAAGTGTGTGCGTGCGCGCGCGCGCCGTCAAGCGCTTGACCGGCGCGGCTAGAGGCTTCGCCGGCCCCCGTCGCAAGTGGGTAGAATTACTCGGGTCTCTCTTCATGACGAATAAGCCTTTCGCCTTTTACTAAAGACTTCCGTGGAGAGGGACGTTCATGAGTTATGGCTATTTTTGGAAGGCCTTGCCCATCGGACAAGGCCAGCTCAGCTGTTGAAGAAAATGACAGGGAGCACAGTGGCGCGCTTGGTTCTGTGAGTGCAAATAGGTGTGAGCGCTTTGACTAATAGTGCAGGGCAAGCGCATAGGCCACGCCCACATCATTAAAACACAGCCCCAATCGCCCCGCTCTCCACTCGGACCCAGGAAGCCTCGGGCCCCCACCGGGGTGCCAGGCCCGAAGCCAGCTAAACCCACGACCCGGCTCTCTATCCAAACCCGGGCACCCACTCTTAAGCAACCCCCCCGGAACCTTCACAATCTAATACCAGGTGCTGTAAGCTTTTCATTGACGCATTGGCTACGGCCGTCTGCTGTATATGAGCCGTACCGGCCACCTCTGCCTTTGCTTACGGCCATACCACCCTGAACACGCCCGATCTCGTCCGATCCTCGAAGCTAAGCAGGGTCGGGCCTGGTTAGTACTTGGATGGGAGACCGCCTGGGAATACCAGGTGCTGTAAGCTTTTTCATGCCGGCATACTGCATGAGCAACATGAATGGCCATGCAAAACACTAGATCATTGTGCACCACTGGCCTTTTGCCCCCCAAAGCGCATAGGCCACGCCTACATCATTAAACCAGCCCCCCAATCCGACAGGCCCCGCGTTCAACCCGGACACGCCAAGCGTGTGCGTGCGCGCGCGCCGTCAAGCTTTTGACCGGCGCGGCTAGAGGCTTCGCCGGCCGCCGTGGCAAGCGGGTAGAATTACTCGGGTCTCTCTTCATGACGAATAAGCCTTTCGCCTTTTACTAAAGACTTCCGTGGAGAGGGACGTTCATGAGTTATGGCTATTTTTGGAAGGCCTTGCCCATCGGACAAGGCCAGCTCAGCTGTTGAAGAAAATGACAGGGAGCACAGTGGCGCGCTTGGTTGTGTGAGTGCAAATAGGTGTGAGCGCTTTGACTAATAGTGCAGGGCAAGCGCATAGGCCACGCCCACATCATTAAAACACAGCCCCAATCGCCCGGCTCTCCACTCGGACCCAGGAAGCCTCGGGCCCCCACCGGGGTGCCAGGCCCGAAGCCAGCTAAACCCACGACCTGGCTCTCCATCCGAACCAGGCACCCACTCTTAAGCAACCCCCCCGGAACCTTCACAATCTAATACCAGGTGCTGTAAGCTTTTCATTGACGCATTGGCTACGGCCGTCTGCTGTATATGGGCCGTACCGGCCACCGCTGCCTTTGCTTACGGCCATACCACCCTGAACACGCCCGATCTCGTCCGATCTCGGAAGCTAAGCAGGGTCGGGCCTGGTTAGTACTTGGATGGGAGACCGCCTGGGAATACCAGGTGCTGTAAGCTTTTTCATGCCGGCATACTGAATGAGCAACATGAATGGCCATGCAAAACACTAGATCATTGTGCACCACTGACCTTTTGCCCCCCAAAGCGCATAGACCACGCCTACATCATTAAACCAGCCCCCCAATCCGACAGGCCCCGCGTTCAACCCGGACACGCCAAGCGTGTGCGTGCGCGCGCGCGCCGTCAAGCGCTTGACCGGCACGGCTAGAGGCTTCGCCGGCCGCCGTGGCAAGCGGGTAGAATTACTCGGGTCTCTCTTCATGACGAATAAGCCTTTCGCCTTTTACTAAAGACTTCCGTGGAGAGGGACGTTCATGAGTTATGGCTATTTTTGGAAAGCCTTGCCCATCGGACAAGGCCAGCTCAGCTGTTGAAGAAAATGACAGGGAGCACAGTGGCGCGCTTGGTTGTGTGAGTGCAAATAGGTGTGAGCGCTTTGACTAATAGTGCAGGGCAAGCGCATAGGCCACGCCCACATCATTAAAACACAGCCCCAATCGCCCGGCTCTCCACTCGGACCCAGGAAGCCTCGGGCCCCCACCGGGGTGCCAGGCCCGAAGCCAGCTAAACCCACGACCCGGCTCTCCATCCGAACCCGGGCACCCACTCTTAAGCAACCCCCCCGGAACCTTCACAATCTAATACCAGGTGCTGTAAGCTTTTCAGAGGCATTGGCTACGGCCGTCTGCTGTATATGGGCCGTACCGGCCACCGCTGCCTTTGCTTACGGCAATACCACCCTGAACACGCCCGATCTCGTCCGATCTCGGAAGCTAAGCAGGGTCGGGCCTGGTTAGTACTTGGATGGGAGACCGCCTGGGAATACCAGGTGCTGTAAGCTTTTTCATGCCGGCATACTGAATGAGCAACATGAATGGCCATGCAAAACACTAGATCATTGTGCACCACTGACCTTTTGCCCCCCAAAGCGCATAGGCCACGCCTACATCATTAAACCAGCCCCCCAATCCGACAGGCCCCGCGTTCAACCCGGACACGCCAAGCGTGTGCGTGCGCGCGCGCCGTCAAGCCCTTGACCGGCGCGGCTAGAGGCTTCGCCGGCCGCCGTGGCAAGCAGGTAGAATTACTCGGGTCTCTCTTCATGACGAATAAGCCTTTCGCCTTTTACTAAAGACTTCCGTGGAGAGGGACGTTCATGAGTTATGGCTATTTTTGGAAGGCCTTGCCCATCGGACAAGGCCAGCTCAGCTGTTGAAGAAAATGACAGGGAGCACAGTGGCGCGCTTGGTTGTGTGAGTGCAAATAGGTGTGAGCGCTTTGACTAATAGTGCAGGGCAAGCGCATAGGCCACGCCCACATCATTAAAACACAGCCCCAATCGCCCGGCTCTCCACTCGGACCCAGGAAGCCTCGGGCCCCCACCGGGGTGCCAGGCCCGAAGCCAGTTAAACCCACGACCCGGCTCTCCATCCGAACCCGGGCACCCACTCTTAAGCAACCCCCCCGGAACCTTCACAATCTAATACCAGGTGCTGTAAGCTTTTCATTGACGCATTGGCTACGGCCGTCTGCTGTATATGGGCCGTACCGGCCACCGCTGCCTTTGCTTACGGCCATACCACCCTGAACACGCCCGATCTCGTCCGATCTCGGAAGCTAAGCAGGGTCGGGCCTGGTTAGTACTTGGATGGGAGACCGCCTGGGAATACCAGGTGCTGTAAGCTTTTTCATGCCGGCATACTGAATGAGCAACATGAATGGCCATGCAAAACACTAGATCATTGTGCACCACTGGCCTTTTGCCCCCCAAAGCGCATAGGCCACGCCTACATCATTAAACCAGCCCCCCAATCCGACAGGCCCCGCGTTCAACCCGGACACGCCAAGCGTGTGCGTGCGCGCGCGCCGTCAAGCGCTTGACCGGCGCGGCTAGAGGCTTCGCCGGCCGCCGTGGCAAGCGGGTAGAATTACTCGGGTCTCTCTTCATGACGAATAAGCCTTTCGCCTTTTACTAAAGACTTCCGTGGAGAGGGACGTTCATGAGTTATGGCTATTTTTGGAAGGCCTTGCCCATCGGACAAGGCCAGCTCAGCTGTTGAAGAAAATGACAGGGAGCACAGTGGAGCGCTTGGTTGTGTGAGTGCAAATAGGTGTGAGCGCTTTGACTAATAGTGCAGGGCAAGCGCATAGGCCACGCCCACATCATTAAAACACAGCCCCAATCGCCCAGCTCTCCACTCGGACCCAGGAAGCCTCGGGCCCCCACCGGGGTGCCAGGCCCGAAGCCAGCTTAAACCACGACCCGGCTCTCCATCCGAACCCGGGCACCCACTCTTAAGCAACCCCCCCGGAACCTTCACAATCTAATACCAGGTGCTGTAAGCTTTTCATTGAGGCATTGGCTACGGCCGTCTGCTGTATATGGGCCGTACCGGCCACCACTACCTTTGCTTACGGCCATACCACCCTGAACACGCCCGATCTCGTCCGATCTCGGAAGCTAAGCAGGGTCGGGCCTGGTTAGTACTTGGATGGGAGACCGCCTGGGAATACCAGGTGCTGTAAGCTTTTTCATGCCGGCATACTGAATGAGCAACATGAATGGCCATGCAAAACACTAGATCATTGTGCACCACTGACCTTTTGCCCCCCAAAGCGCATAGGCCACGCCTACATAATTAAACCAGCCCCCCAATCCGACAGGCCCCGCGTTCAACCCGGACACGCCAAGCGTGTGCGTGCGCGAGCGCCGTCAAGCGCTTGACCGGCGCGGCTAGAGGCTTCGCCGGCCGCCGTGGCAAGCGGGTAGAATTACTCGGGTCTCTCTTCATGACGAATAAGCCTTTAGCCTTTTACTAAAGACTTCCGTGGAGAGGGACGTTCATGAGTTATGGCTATTTTTGGAAGGCCTTGCCCATCGGACAAGGCCAGCTCAGCTGTTGAAGAAAATGACAGGGAGCACAGTGGCGCGCTTGGTTCTGTGAGTGCAAATAGGTGTGAGCGCTTTGACTAATAGTGCAGGGCAAGCGCATAGGCCACGCCCACATCATTAAAACACAGCCCCAATCGCCCCGCTCTCCACTCGGACCCAGGAAGCCTCGGGCCCCCACCGGGGTGCCAGGCCCGAAGCCAGCTAAACCCACGACCCGGCTCTCCTTCCGAACCCGGGCACCCACTCTTAAGCAACCCCCCCGGAACCTTCACAATCTAATACCAGGTGCTGTAAGCTTTTCATTGACGCATTGGCTAGGGCCGTCTGCTGTATATGGGCCGTACCGGCCACCGCTGCCTTTGCTTACGGCCATACCACCCTGAACACGCCCGATCTCGTCCGATCCTCGAAGCTAAGCAGGGTCGGGCCTGGTTAGTACTTGGATGGGAGACCGCCTGGGAATACCAGGTGCTGTAAGCTTTTTCATGCCGGCATACTGCATGAGCAACATGAATGGCCATGCAAAACACTAGATCATTGTGCACCACTGGCCTTTTGCCCCCCAAAGCGCATAGGCCACGCCTACATCATTAAACCAGCCCCCCAATCCGACAGGCCCCGCGTTCAACCCGGACACGCCAAGCGTGTGCGTGCGCGCGCGCGCCGTCAAGCGCTTGACCGGCGCGGCTAGAGGCTTCGCCGGCCCCCGTCGCAAGTGGGTAGAATTACTCGGGTCTCTCTTCATGACGAATAAGCCTTTCGCCTTTTACTAAAGACTTCCGTGGAGAGGGACGTTCATGAGTTATGGCTATTTTTGGAAGGCCTTGCCCATCGCACAAGGCCAGCTCAGCTGTTGAAGAAAATGACAGGGAGCACAGTGGCGCGCTTGGTTCTGTGAGTGCAAATAGGTGTGAGTGCTTTGACTAATAGTGCAGGGCAAGCGCATAGGCCACGCCCACATCATTAAAACACAGCCCCAATCGCCCCGCTCTCCACTCGGACCCAGGAAGCCTCGGGCCCCCACCGGGGTGCCAGGCCCGAAGCCAGCTAAACCCACGACCCGGCTCTCCATCCAAACCCGGGCACCCACTCTTAAGCAACCCCCCGGAACCTTCACAATCTAATACCAGGTGCTGTAAGCTTTTCATTGACGCATTGGCTACGGCCGTCTGCTGTATATGGGCCGTACCGGCCACCGCTGCCTTTGCTTACGGCCATACCACCCTGAACACGCCCGATCTCGTCCGATCTCGGAAGCTAAGCAGGGTCGGCCCTGGTTAGTACTTGAATGGGAGACCGCCTGGGAATACCAGGTGCTGTAAGCTTTTTCATGCCGGCATACTGCATGAGCAACATGAATGGCCATGCAAAACACTAGATCATTGTGCACCACTGGCCTTTTGCCCTCCAAAGCGCATAGGCCACGCCTACATCATTAAACCAGCCCCCCAATCCGACAGGCCCCGCGTTCAACCCGGACACGCCAAGCGTGTGCGTGCGCGCGCGCGCCGTCAAGCGCTTGACCGGCGCGGCTAGAGGCTTCGCCGGCCGCCGTGGCAAGCGGGTAGAATTACTCCGGTCTCTCTTCATGACGAATAAGCCTTTCGCCTTTTACTAAAGACTTCCGTGGAGAGGGACGTTCATGAGTTATGGCTATTTTTGGAAGGCCTTGCCCATCGGACAAGGCCAGCTCAGCTGTTGAAGAAAATGACAGGGAGCACAGTGGCGCGCTTGGTTGTGTGAGTGCAAATAGGTGTGAGCGCTTTGACTAATAGTGCAGGGCAAGCGCATAGGCCACGCCCACATCATTAAAACACAGCCCCAATCGCCCCGCTCTCCACTCGGACCCAGGAAGCCTCGGGCCCCGACCGGGGTGCCAGGCCCGAAGCCAGCTAAACCCACGACCCGGCTCTCCATCCGAACCCGGGCACCCACTCTTAAGCAACCCCCCTGGAACCTTCACAATCTAATACCAGGTGCTGTAAGCTTTTCATTGACGCATTGGCTACGGCCGTCTGCTGTATATGGGCCGTACCGGCCACCACTGCCTTTGCTTACGGCCATACCACCCTGAACAAGCCCGATCTCGTCTGATCTCGGAAGCTAAGCAGGGTCGGGCCTGGTTAGTACTTGGATGGGAGACCGCCTGGGAATACCAGGTGCTGTACGCATTTTCATGCCGGCATACTGCATGAGCAACATGAATGGCCATGCAAAACACTAGATCATTGTGCTCATTGTGCACCACTGGCCTTTTGCCCCCCAAAGCGCATAGGCCACGCCTACATCATTAAACCAGCCCCCCAATCCGACAGGCCCCGCGTTCAACCCGGACACGCCAAGCGTGTGCGTGCGCGCGCGAGCGCCGTCAATCGCTTGACCGGCGCGGCTAGAGGCTTCGCCGGCCCCCGTGGCAAGTGGGTAGAATTACTCGGGTCTCTCTTCATGACGAATAAGCCTTTCGCCTTTTACTAAAGACTTCCGTGGAGAGTGACGTTCATGAGTTATGGCTATTTTTGGAAGGCCTTGCCCATCGGACAAGGCCAGCTCAGCTGTTGAAGAAAATAACAGGGAGCACAGTGGAGCGCTTGGTTGTGTGAGTGCAAATAGGTGTGAGCGCTTTGACTAATAGTGCAGGGCAAGTGCATAGGCCACGCCCACATCATTAAAACACAGCCCCAATCGCCCGGCTCTCCACTCGGACCCAGGAAGCCTCGGGCCCCCACCGGGGTGCCAGGCCCGAAGCCAGCTAAACCCACGACCCGGCTCTCCATCCAAACCCGGGCACCCACTCTTAAGCAACCCCCCGGAACCTTCACAATCTAATACCAGGTGCTGTAAGCTTTTCATTGACGCATTGGCTACGGCCGTCTGCTGTATATGGGCCGTACCGGCCACCGCTGCCTTTGCTTACGGCCATACCACCCTGAACACGCCCGATCTCGTCCGATCTCGGAAGCTAAGCAGGGTCGGCCCTGGTTAGTACTTGAATGGGAGACCGCCTGGGAATACCAGGTGCTGTAAGCTTTTTCATGCCGGCATACTGCATGAGCAACATGAATGGCCATGCAAAACACTAGATCATTGTGCTCATTGTGCACCACTGGCCTTTTGCCCCCCAAAGCGCATAGGCCACGCCTACATCATTAAACCAGCCCCCCAATCCGACAGGCCCCGCGTTCAACCCGGACACGCCAAGCGTGTGCGTGCGCGCGCGCGCGCCGTCAAGCGCTTGACCGGCGCGGCTAGAGGCTTCGCCGGCCCCCGTGGCAAGTGGGTAGAATTACTCGGGTCTCTCTTCATGACGAATAAGCCTTTCGCCTTTTACTAAAGACTTCCGTGGAGAGTGACGTTCATGAGTTATGGCTATTTTTGGAAGGCCTTGCCCATCGGACAAGGCCAGCTCAGCTGTTGAAGAAAATGACAGGGAGCACAGTGGAGCGCTTGGTTGTGTGAGTGCAAATAGGTGTGAGCGCTTTGACTAATAGTGCAGGGCAAGCGCATAGGCCACGCCCACATCATTAAAACACAGCCCCAATCGCCCGGCTCTCCACTCGGACCCAGGAAGCCTCGGGCCCCCACCGGGGTGCCAGGCCCGAAGCCAGCTTAAACCACGACCCGGCTCTCCATCCGAACCCGGGCACCCACTCTTAAGCAACCCCCCCGGAACCTTCACAATCTAATACCAGGTGCTGTAAGCTTTTCATTGAGGCATTGGCTACGGCCGTCTGCTGTATATGGGCCGTACCGGCCACCACTGCCTTTGCTTACGGCCATACCACCCTGAACACGCCCGATCTCGTCCGATCTCGGAAGCTAAGCAGGGTCGGGCCTGGTTAGTACTTGGATGGGAGACCGCCTGGGAATACCAGGTGCTGTAAGCTTTTTCATGCCGGCATACTGAATGAGCAACATGAATGGCCATGCAAAACACTAGATCATTGTGCACCACTGACCTTTTGCCCCCCAAAGCGCATAGGCCACGCCTACATAATTAAACCAGCCCCCCAATCCGACAGGCCCCGCGTTCAACCCGGACACGCCAAGCGTGTGCGTGCGCGCGCGCCGTCAAGCGCTTGACCGGCGCGGCTAGAGGCTTCGCCGGCCGCCGTGGCAAGCGGGTAGAATTACTCGGGTCTCTCTTCATGACGAATAAGCCTTTAGCCTTTTACTAAAGACTTCCGTGGAGAGGGACGTTCATGAGTTATGGCTATTTTTGGAAGGCCTTGCCCATCGGACAAGGCCAGCTCAGCTGTTGAAGAAAATGACAGGGAGCACAGTGGCGCGCTTGGTTGTGTGAGTGCAAATAGGTGTGAGCGCTTTGACTAATAGTGCAGGGCAAGCGCATAGGCCACGCCCACATCATTAAAACACAGCCCCAATCGCCCCGCTCTCCACTCGGACCCAGGAAGCCTCGGGCCCCGACCGGGGTGCCAGGCCCGAAGCCAGCTAAACCCACGACCCGGCTCTCCTTCCGAACCCGGGCACCCACTCTTAAGCAACCCCCCCGGAACCTTCACAATCTAATACCAGGTGCTGTAAGCTTTTCATTGACGCATTGGCTAGGGCCGTCTGCTGTATATGGGCCGTACCGGCCACCGCTGCCTTTGCTTACGGCCATACCACCCTGAACACGCCCGATCTCGTCCGATCCTCGAAGCTAAGCAGGGTCGGGCCTGGTTAGTACTTGGATGGGAGACCGCCTGGGAATACCAGGTGCTGTAAGCTTTTTCATGCCGGCATACTGCATGAGCAACATGAATGGCCATGCAAAACACTAGATCATTGTGCACCACTGGCCTTTTGCCCCCCAAAGCGCATAGGCCACGCCTACATCATTAAACCAGCCCCCCAATCCGACAGGCCCCGCGTTCAACCCGGACACGGCAAGTGTGTGCGTGCGCGCGCGCGCCGTCAAGCGCTTGACCGGCGCGGCTAGAGGCTTCGCCGGCCCCCGTCGCAAGTGGGTAGAATTACTCGGGTCTCTCTTCATGACGAATAAGCCTTTCGCCTTTTACTAAAGACTTCCGTGGAGAGGGACGTTCATGAGTTATGGCTATTTTTGGAAGGCCTTGCCCATCGGACAAGGCCAGCTCAGCTGTTGAAGAAAATGACAGGGAGCACAGTGGCGCGCTTGGTTCTGTGAGTGCAAATAGGTGTGAGCGCTTTGACTAATAGTGCAGGGCAAGCGCATAGGCCACGCCCACATCATTAAAACACAGCCCCAATCGCCCCGCTCTCCACTCGGACCCAGGAAGCCTCGGGCCCCCACCGGGGTGCCAGGCCCGAAGCCAGCTAAACCCACGACCCGGCTCTCCATCCAAACCCGGGCACCCACTCTTAAGCAACCCCCCCGGAACCTTCACAATCTAATACCAGGTGCTGTAAGCTTTTCATTGACGCATTGGCTACGGCCGTCTGCTGTATATGAGCCGTACCGGCCACCTCTGCCTTTGCTTACGGCCATACCACCCTGAACACGCCCGATCTCGTCCGATCCTCGAAGCTAAGCAGGGTCGGGCCTGGTTAGTACTTGGATGGGAGACCGCCTGGGAATACCAGGTGCTGTAAGCTTTTTCATGCCGGCATACTGCATGAGCAACATGAATGGCCATGCAAAACACTAGATCATTGTGCACCACTGGCCTTTTGCCCCCCAAAGCGCATAGGCCACGCCTACATCATTAAACCAGCCCCCCAATCCGACAGGCCCCGCGTTCAACCCGGACACGCCAAGCGTGTGCGTGCGCGCGCGCGCCGTCAAGCGCTTGACCGGCGCGGCTAGAGGCTTCGCCGGCCCCCGTCGCAAGTGGGTAGAATTACTCGGGTCTCTCTTCATGACGAATAAGCCTTTCGCCTTTTACTAAAGACTTCCGTGGAGAGGGACGTTCATGAGTTATGGCTATTTTTGGAAGGCCTTGCCCATCGGACAAGGCCAGCTCAGCTGTTGAAGAAAATGACAGGGAGCACAGTGGCGCGCTTGGTTCTGTGAGTGCAAATAGGTGTGAGTGCTTTGACTAATAGTGCAGGGCAAGCGCATAGGCCACGCCCACATCATTAAAACACAGCCCCAATCGCCCCGCTCTCCACTCGGACCCAGGAAGCCTCGGGCCCCCACCGGGGTGCCAGGCCCGAAGCCAGCTAAACCCACGACCCGGCTCTCCATCCAAACCCGGGCACCCACTCTTAAGCAACCCCCCGGAACCTTCACAATCTAATACCAGGTGCTGTAAGCTTTTCATTGACGCATTGGCTACGGCCGTCTGCTGTATATGGGCCGTACCGGCCACCGCTGCCTTTGCTTACGGCCATACCACCCTGAACACGCCCGATCTCGTCCGATCTCGGAAGCTAAGCAGGGTCGGCCCTGGTTAGTACTTGAATGGGAGACCGCCTGGGAATACCAGGTGCTGTAAGCTTTTTCATGCCGGCATACTGCATGAGCAACATGAATGGCCATGCAAAACACTAGATCATTGTGCACCACTGGCCTTTTGCCCCCCAAAGCGCATAGGCCACGCCTACATCATTAAACCAGCCCCCCAATCCGACAGGCCCCGCGTTCAACCCGGACACGCCAAGCGTGTGCGTGCGCGCGCGCGCCGTCAAGCGCTTGACCGGCGCGGCTAGAGGCTTCGCCGGCCGCCGTGGCAAGCGGGTAGAATTACTCCGGTCTCTCTTCATGACGAATAAGCCTTTCGCCTTTGACTAATAGTGCAGGGCAAGCGCATAGGCCACGCCCACATCATTAAAACACAGCCCCAATCGCCCCGCTCTCCACTCGGACCCAGGAAGCCTCGGGCCCCCACCGGGGTGCCAGGCCCGAAGCCAGCTAAACCCACGACCCGGCTCTCCATCCGAACCCGGGCACCCACTCTTAAGCAACCCCCCTGGAACCTTCACAATCTAATACCAGGTGCTGTAAGCTTTTCATTGACGCATTGGCTACGGCCGTCTGCTGTATATGGGCCGTACCGGCCACCACTGCCTTTGCTTACGGCCATACCACCCTGAACACGCCCGATCTTGTCTGATCTCGGAAGCTAAGCAGGGTCGGGCCTGGTTAGTACTTGGATGGGAGACCGCCTGGGAATACCAGGTGCTGTAAGCTTTTTCATGCCGGCATACTGCATGAGCAACATGAATGGCCATGCAAAACACTAGATCATTGTGCTCATTGTGCACCACTGGCCTTTTGCCCCCCAAAGCGCATAGGCCACGCCTACATCATTAAACCAGCCCCCCAATCCGACAGGCCCCGCGTTCAACCCGGACACGCCAAGCGTGTGCGCGCGCGCGCCGTCAAGCGCTTGACCGGCGCGGCTAGAGGCTTCGCCGGCCCCCGTGGCAAGTGGGTAGAATTACTCGGGTCTCTCTTCATGACGAATAAGCCTTTCGCCTTTTACTAAAGACTTCCGTGGAGAGGGACGTTCATGAGTTATGGCTATTTTTGGAAGGCCTTGCCCATCGGACAAGGCCAGCTCAGCTGTTGAAGAAAATAACAGGGAGCACAGTGGCGCGCTTGGTTCTGTGAGTGCAAATAGGTGTGAGCGCTTTGACTAATAGTGCAGGGCAAGCGCATAGGCCACGCCCACATCATTAAAACACAGCCCCAATCGCCCCGCTCTCCACTCGGACCCAGGAAGCCTCGGGCCCCCACCGGGGTGCCAGGCCCGAAGCCAGCTAAACCCACGACCCGGCTCTCCATCCAAACCCGGGCACCCACTCTTAACCCTTGGACTACCAAAACCGGAATAAACGGAATTAATCGAAAAATCTAAACATGCCACAAACGGAATAAACGGAATTGGGGTCTTTTGGGCGCATAGGCTAGTTGGGGGTCTAATGCAACTTGTGACAAAGTTTCGTCTAGCTGTGATCAATGGTTGGTTCACAATTAATTGTTCAACCACTAGAGGACAGCAAGGTCTAACCAAAAAGAGAGAGAGGCAGAGCATAATAGCATTATAGCATGCGGCAGCCTCCAAAAGTGACGCAAATCACCTCACTTGTTGCCTGCGTGAAACATGATCCCTCAGCCGGTTCAGCGTGAACCGTGGATAGCATATCACAGTCATTCAACACTTCAACACCTCCTTTCATCTGTGTCGGAATGACCTCGATGTTCCAAGCCAACAATCAAAACAAAAACACACACGACACGACAGCAGCTCCGGGGGAGGAGAGGGGAGGGGGCAGCGCGGCTCGGTAATCCATTCCACAACGAAAACAAACAGACAACTTTATCTCTCAATTTATTTTATTTGTGTCACTCTGACCCCAGCTATATGTTTATCAAAGTTATACGTTTGCCGACTTTGGACACAAGACATCATCACAGCATCACATCAAAAGAAAAAAGAAACAACATGGCTCTATTCGCCCCGTAATCCAAAACAAGCGCCCACATCGCCTAAACAACGCCTAAAATCAAAGGAAACCAATCAAAACAAATGGTGGCATATATAAAGGCGTAATATTTTCTCACGGTTTTGTGGGAGTAGGTAGATTTGAAGTGAAGAGTGAAGACGTGTTTGGAGAGAGAGCGATCTGTATCTGTTGACTGTTGTATCTGTGTAGCTGCAAGTTTGTGTGATCATGTCGGGTCGTAAGCGCGCATCTCGCGGTGGATTAGGCGAGGATAAGTGCGACCGTGCTGTACGACTAGGAAAGGTCCCGAGGCGCCGCCGCGGTGGTTCTGCTGGCCGCGGTGGTTCTGCTGGCGACGAGGCTGCTACAACCGGTCGCGGTGCTGCTGCTGCTGCGGGAGGAAATGCTGCTGGCGGTGAGGCTAAACCTGGCCCCAGTGGTTTGAGTGGACCGGGTCGCGGTGTTAGAGGAAGAGGAGATGGCAATGCTGCTCACGGTGCCGATGACGCTAGACCTGGCCCCAGTGGTTTATCGAGTGACACTCGTTTGGGTCGCCCTGCAGCCCGTGGTCGGTCTAGCCGTGGCCGTGGCGGGCGCAAACATCCTGCAGCTCCGGCCCATGGTCAGTCGACGCTGGATGCCTTTTTCCGTGCCGTACCTAAAGCTGAGACGGGTTCCGAGTTGGAGTCTGATGAAGAGGAAGATCGAAAGCAGCCTTCACAGTCTTCTTGTGCCATCGATCCTGGTTCCGTCCCTGTTTCATCCCAGTCCTCTCATGTGTCGGGTTCGGGTGCGTCAACTCCACGATCATTTCACACCCGCGCATGGTTGGAAAGACAGCGAATAGAGTCTCCATTCAGCTCTCAAACTAGTTTGAGATCTCTGAATTCTGCTGCAGCTGGGATCGATTCTGGGGACGAAAGCTCGGGTCAGTCGTGGTCACCGACTCGTGAACGACGCAGACGCAGCGATCGGGACAAGCGCCGCTGTACTGATGGTATGTATAATTATAATTTATTTATGTAATTATTTGAATCGCTAAAATGTAAGTTGTTAGTCTGGATAGTGTAACTAATTCATGCCCATTTTGTGTTCTCTTTTTTTTAACTTTTTTTGTAGAGCGATTCGACTCTGACGAGTTCACTTGGACTTCGTCCGAGTCTGACCAATACGGCTCGTCAGAGTATGAAGAGGACGAGTCGTCCATTTACTCTGGAGGCAAGATTTGTTTTATTCATTTTCAGAACTAACTAAATGGCAACTGTCTGGGACTGTCTGAATTATGTCATTCAAGCAAAAAAAAGAGAAGAATCCTATAAAATAGTGCATATCATCCTAGATTGTTATCTGACTAAAATATATAATTTACTCTGCCATTTTCAGATGTGGAGATAAGTAGGCATAGGCCTAATGCAGCTCTCACATCACCAGATTCCTCTGTTGGTGCTGATGGCAGGGCAGGCAGAGGTAAACATACATGTCTTCACACAAATAAAATGCATTTATTGTATTGGTAAACTTGAGACTCATGTGGGCTCCATAATATGTAAATGGTGTGTGTTTATGGTAAATAATTATGCATTTCTTTATAAAATTCTAGGTCGGGGAAGTGGAAGAGGAAGGCCTGCACCTGGCCAGGCAGGCCAGCCCACTGATCGAGAGTCTGCTGTTGGCAGCACAGGCAGGGGTACGTTTATTTTTCTGTATATCACACTTGCACACACAATGTCCATCCATCTTCAACCGCTTATCCGTAGTCTGGTTGCGGGGGCAACAGCTCTAGAGAGCTCTAGATTTCCCTCTCCAATTCACAATGTATGTATTATATATGTACTTGCATATCACACACTCAGCTCCAATACAATAAAATGCATTTATTGTATTGGTAAACTTGAGACTCATGTGGGCTCCATTTTATCTCATATATTGTATTGTCGGCTTGTACATTTTCAGGTCGGAAGAGGTCTGACTCACTGAGGTCTCTCAGGTCTGCATCGGCCCAGCCCAGTGAGGGTCCAGTTGATTTGAAAGGTAACCTATAGTTATGTCATTTCAGAACTAAATGGCAACAGACTCTGGGCTCATATCATGTGTTGTATTGCAGAGCTTGTAGATTGGCTATTTTAATAGTATATTCAACAGACTGGGCTCATATTGTAGCGCCGGCCGCAGCTAGACGAATATGCAGGCTTTAGACTCTCTTTATAAGGATAGATGACAAGGAGTTTATCATTGGAACGCCACCGGTCGCTCCGTTTAATCTTAGTTCACAACAACAGAACACAACCAACACACTGACGCATCACAACACTGCGTCATCAGACCACGACAGCCTTCAGGCAAAAGCAAACGATCCCTGAGCCTACATACTTCCCCCCTTACAAAAAGAAATGTCCCCATTTCGCCAACAACTAGGCATAAAAGAGAGAAAAGAATTCCAGAACATGAATTCCAATTTACCCAAAAAAAAAAATAATAATAAAACCACTCCAGCAGTAATAAACAGTGGGAAAACAGGTGCATAAATAAACTCCACCCAAAATGCTGCATCCCTGAGAACATACTCATTCAATAAAATAAAAAAATAACACAGAAGGCACATTCACAGAATTTATCAGTCCATTATCAGTCCATCACATAATCCCCAAAACGTAACGGGGCTCGCACCGACCTCCCAGCCCGAGAGACCACAGGCGGAGCAGGCGTGAGCACCGGGGAATTAAGAGCAACATCCCCCCCCCCAGGATCACAGTCCACGTCCGCAGGAGGAAGGAATGAGTTCGCATGGTCGTTGCGAGGGACTGCCTCCCCTTGCCCCACAGCAGGTGAGGAAGAGGGAAAGAAACCCTTTTCTGGGCCCCCCAACGGATATGTTACAGGTAGAGTGTAGGGACGCAGCCTGTCATAATGGACGACCTGCAGAGGAGCCTCCCCGCCAAACGGGCTACTAATCTGATAGGTGACGCCGATCTCCTCATCCGGGTCCATCCTGCACCGCACCAGATAAGGGCCCTTCCAATGTGGAGCCAGCTTACGTCGACTCTCTGTGGGATCATTCAACCACACAAGGTCCCCAGGCACATAAGGCTTGTGCCTCATCCTCCTGTCATAATAATCCTTCTGACCACCGCTCGCTGCCCGGCTGTTTTCCCTAGCCCGGCCGAACGCTGTCTCCAAAGACCCCAGGAGGGACCCGGCGAAGTCCCCTGGGGGACTACCAGCAGCGTTGCCCTGCACTCGTGGCCCCAGCAAAACATCCACAGGCGTCCGAGCTTCCCTGCCGTGCGTGAGGAAGAACGGGGTGAACCCAGTACTGTCATGTACACTCGTATTGTAGGCAAAACCAACTTGTGACAGGAACGAGTCCCACTCTCCTGCATAAGACAGGAGAGTCTTTGCCAACTGGTCTATAAGTGTCCGGTTAAATCGTTCCACCATCCCATCTGACTGCGGATGGTATGGCGTGGTGCGTGTTTTCTTCACCCCCAACATCTCGCAGAGATGCCGCACTACCTCCGATTCAAACTGGGCCCCCTGATCTGTGTGCAGAGTCTCCATCACTCCATGTTCCAAGACGTACTCCACGAGCATGTGCTTTGCGACTGTTTGGGCTCTCTGGTCTGGCATGGCATACAAATTGACAAACTTGGAGAAATAGTCCTGCACAACCAACACGTACCGGCTGCCCTTAGTCGTGATTGGCAACTCGAGTATGTCCGCAGCGACACGTTGGAATGGTCTCTCCACCGGCGTGCTTCTCATAGGAGCATGATGGCGGGGCACCGGGGACTTCCGTCTTTGGCATGCATAGCACTGGTCACAATACTTCCGGATGTCTTTTCCCATCCCCGGCCAATAACACACCACCTTCGCGCGTGCCATCACCCTATCATACGCCAGATGTGCCGTTAGTGGGCCTCCATGCAGGTGCCCCAGGACCTCGGATCTCAGCGCAGCAGGGACGACAACCAGCGTGAACTCCCTTCCGTCCTGCAGCCGGTTCACCTTGAACAGCAGTCCGTCAACCAACGTCAGCTCCTCAAACGCCCTCCATAGAGCTCTTTGAGTATCACCTTTGACCCTCCACGAAGGAGGTTTTCGTCCATCCTCCAACCACTCCAGGACCTCCCTTATGTCTGGGTCCTCTCGCTGAAGCTCCTTGACATTGGAGCCATCGTGTGAAAGGGTATAAATCGAGGCCAGATCTGTAGGCTCCTGGAGATCCGAAGGAGGACCACCGGAGCGGCCATCCGTAGAAGGGGTTGTAAGAGAGACCGCTACCGGACCCTCGACGACACACACTGCACCGGGGACTTCCTCCATAGCCACCTGGGTACCCACGTCGATGAGAGTCGAGACACTGTTAGGGGTTTTACAGTCCAAGGTCTCCGCACCTGTTTCGGGTCTGCGTGACAGAGCATCAGCATTAGTGTGCTGAGCCCCACTCTTGTGGACAATAACCCACTCGTACGGATCAAGCTCCAAGGCCCATCTGCTACCACGCCCTGTCCTGTCATTGTCAATAGTGAGCCGTCGTAGACCCACCAGTGGCCGGTGGTCTGTGACAATTGTGAATGGAAGACCACCCAAGTAGTGCCTGAAGTTACGAACAGCCCACACGATTGCCCATAATTCTCGGTCGAACGTGGACCACCGACGTTCGGCACCTGTGAGGGAGTGACTAGCATAGGCCACCACCCTCTCCAAGCCGTTCACTTCTTGCGCCAACACAGCCCCCACGGCAAACTGGGAGGCGTCGGTGTACAGTGCAAACGGCCGATCAAACTCTGGGTGACACATAATGGGTTCAGCGCAAAGGGAGTCTCTCAAGAACTCAAACGCCTCCTGACATTGCACCGTCCATTGAAACAAAACATCCTTCTCCGTAAGATGATTTAGGGGTGCCGCACGATCGGCAAAGCACTTCACAAATCTCCTGTAGTATGAACAGAGACCCAGGAATGCACGAGTCTCTGTGGCAGACCGCGGCACAGGCCATGACCTGACTTTCTCAGTGTTCCGGGGGTCGGGGCGCAACCCCTCAGCCGAGATCACGTGGCCCAGGAAAACCACATGATTGCGGGCCAGATGACACTTCTTGGCATTCAGCCGCAGGCCAGCAGCCCCAATCCGAGTAAAGACCTCCCTCAGAGCCGAGATGTGGTCCTCAAATGAACTGTTATATACTAAAATGTCATCAAGGTACACCATGCAGATGTGCCACGGCAGCCCCCTCAACACCAGCTCCATAATCCTCTGGAACGTCGCCGGTGCATTGGTCAGACCCATGGGCATGGACCTGAACTGATACAGGCCCTGACCAGTGTTGAAAGCGGTCTTTTCCCGGTCCTCTGGTGCCACTTCCACTTGCCAGTACCCATCTGAGAAGTCCAAGGTGCTGAACCAGGTAGCCCCCGCCAGTGCATCCAGCGTATCATCCACCCGCGGCAGCGGGTGAGAGTCCTTGACTGTCACGGAGTTGAGGCCCCTGTAGTCCACACAGAATCTCCATGACTTATCCTTCTTTCTTACGAGCACCACTGGAGAGGACCAGGGGCTACAGCTCTCCTCGATGACACCCTCCTTCAACAGGCGCTTGACTTGACTATCTATCTCCCTCCTCTTCTCGGGGGAGGTGCGGTAAGCCCGCCGCCTCACTGGGGGGTTGTCACCCGTCTGTATGCTGTGTTTGACAAGAGACGGGTTCGCTGCTCCGCCCCGTCCGGTGCGGAACACCACCCGGTTCTCCTCCACCAGAGCCTGCAGTTGTCGCTTCTGTTCTACAAGCAATGGACAGTTACCTAAATCTGGCAGTGAAACCGCATCCTGTGCAGGAGTGAAAACCTTTGCATCGTTAAGTACATCACACTCATTAACATGGTGAATAACACCCAGGCGGGAACCAGGATAAAGTTTCAGTTCACTGTTTGTTGGGTTGAGCAACCGCGCCACCGTGCACCCATCTTTTACCGGTGCCACCGTGCGTGCGACCACTAGGCCTAGCGTGTCGCGCACCTCGGGCTCCAAATAACCTAAATAAGAACTGGTGTGTGGTCCAGCAAGGCGAGGTGGCTCAACCCGAACCGGTACAATCATTTCGCAAAAAGGCGGTACAGTCGTAGCAACAGACACAGATATGTTACAACACTCGGGTATGAAATCATTGACATGCATGAGAGGCACTTCAAAATCTCCAAGGCGGAGCAGTCCCTGACCAGTGTCCAAAACAGCATGGTTCATCAGCATGAAATCAAACCCCAACAGAACAGCTTGTGTTGCCCCCCGTACCACATGAACAACGTGCTCCCAGTGACCGCCACCCATCCGTATGGGCAGAGTCATGGTACCCAAGGTGTCCAATAATTGACCATTAACTGCACGGGCAAAGCTGTACTGCTTACTCAACCCACGTCTACTTAGAGTTGGAATGGACATTTTACACTCTTCAGAAATCAATGAAACACTTGAACCAGAGTCAATAAGTACAGTCACGTCGAGACCCTCTACGACCCCTTTAACATAGGCCGTACACTTGGACTCACCCACCGCACATGAGTCCGTCTGACCTGGAGTTGCTGTCGCTGAGATTTCACTTTGACCCTCAGGTGGTGAAGCTGGCATCTGGGTCCCGACGCCAGCTAATCGAAGTTTCCCTGCTGCCGTCCGCGCGGGGATGAAGATGGTGACCTCCTGGCAGGAGACAGGAACCTCACTCCACGCCTCTGTTGTCGATCCTCTGTGACACGCCGCTCCCCATCGTCTGATCGGTGTGGCGAGAAGTCAGCTCGGCCCCCCCGCTCCCGTGGGGACCACTCTCTGGCATTGTAACCTCTCTGCGGCTCACGTTGTGGAGAACGGCCCCTCGTGTGGTCATCCCTCTGGTGGCTCCCGAATGTAGACCTGCAGCCAGACCTGCCACAATCACAGTGACAGGCATCTCGTTGTCCTCGTTGTCCTCCGCGCTCCCCTGCGTCTTTACGCCAGTCCTCGCGGTTAAGGGAGCCCCGCCTGCCTTCCTCTGACCTGTGGCCACGTGATTTCAGCTCCCTCACCTCAGTCTGTAAGTTATCCATCTTCAAGGTGAGGCGTTCGACCGCATGCACGAGCTTCTCCGCAGCATTAGCATTACAGTCCACAACAGCAGCTGGCGGTGAACTTAGGCTAGCCACAACAGCAGGATACGGAAGACTGTAGGGCGACACAGGTGCCATGCCCGCTCCCAGCACAGACTGCCGTGCTCGTTCACAGCGGCTCGCTATTATCAAGGCTTCGTCCATGTCAGTCGCTCCCTGTTCGTGGCACTTAGTTTGGAGAGCAGGATCCAGTCCAGCAAGAAAACGCCTGAATTTCTCACCATTCTGTGCAGCCCAGTCATATTCAGGGAACGCCTCTGCCACAAGCCTGGAAATATCCGCTGCATAAACTTCCAAACTCTCGTTTTCTTGGCGGGGACGTGCATTCACGCAGGTCTGAAAATACAGCATGTATTGTTTCATTCCAAATGCCTCCTTCAGCCTCTCCTTCACACGTCCATAATCCAATTGTACAGATCCGTGTAGACTGTCCCACAACAGGAAAGCTGCCCCGTCTAGCCTGGTAGGTAGAATGTTGACTAACGTATCCATGTAGACCGCGGTCGACGCCCCCCTCGTCTGAGCGCGAACCGCGGCTTCAAACTGTTTTATCCATGTAGCAAACGGCTTCTGTCCGTCCCCACGGAACGGCTGCGGGAGCTCCACTCTAAAGTTACTCACAGACAATTCAGCACGTCTGTGCTCGTCTCCATCCGTCTCCCACGCGTCCTCGCTTTTTGTTTTATATCCACCGTACATCGTGCTCAAGTCCAATGTAAACACAGTCAGTCCTGATTCAAAACTCCAGTAACGATCCACGGAGAGAAACTGTCATAAAACTCCACAATCCAATACCGCTGCCACCAATGTAGCGCCGGCCGCAGCTAGACGAATATGCAGGCTTTAGACTCTCTTTATAAGGATAGATGACAAGGAGTTTATCATTGGAACGCCACCGGTCGCTCCGTTTAATCTTAGTTCACAACAACAGAACACAACCAACACACTGACGCATCACAACACTGCGTCATCAGACCACGACAGCCTTCAGGCAAAAGCAAACGATCCCTGAGCCTACAATATCATGTGTTGTATTGCAGAGCTTGTAGATTGGCTATTTGAATAGTATATTCTATTCTGTTTTCAGCTAAGAAGCCCAGGGAAGAAACCCCACAACCACCTGATGCTGTTGGCAGGGCAGGCAGAGGTAAACATTACATTTCTTCACACAAACAAAATGCATTTATTGTATTGGTAAACTTGAGACTCATGTGGGCTCCATTTTATCTCATATATTGTATTGTCGGCTTGTACATTTTCAGGTCGGAAGAGGTCTGACTCACTAAGGTCTCTCAAACATAATCTTTTTTTCTGTAGAAAGTAGAGACTTGCAGCTTTAAAATTAGATATTTCTTGACATTGAGGTCATATCACACATTTTTCTATTGGCATTCAAATATCTCTTGAATAGCTGGCATAAGTGACCATAAGCTGATATTAGGGGTGGCAGTCCAAGGGTTTAAGCAACCCCCCCGGAACCTTCACAATCTAATACCAGGTGCTGTAAGCTTTTCATTGACGCATTGGCTACGGCCGTCTGCTGTATATGGGCCGTACCGGCCACCGCTGCCTTTGCTTACGGCCATACCACCCTGAACACGCCCGATCTCGTCCGATCTCGGAAGCTAAGAAGGGTCGGGCCTGGTTAGTACTTGGATGGGAGACCGCCTGGGAATACCAGGTGCTGTAAGCTTTTTCATGCCGGCATACTGAATGAGCAACATGAATGGCCATGCAAAACACTAGATCATTGTGCACCACTGGCCTTTTGCCCCCCAAAGCGCATAGGCCACGCCTACATCATTAAACCAGCCCCCCAATCCGACAGGCCCCGCGTTCAACCCGGACACGCCAAGCGTGTGCGTGCGCGCGCGCGCCGTCAAGCGCTTGACCGGCGCGGCTGTAGGCTTCGCCGGCCGCCGTGGCAAGCGGGTACAATTACTCGGGTCTCTCTTCATGACGAATAAGCCTTTCGCCTTTTACTAAAGACTTCTGTGGAGAGGGACGTTCATGAGTTATGGCTATTTTTGGAAGGCCTTGCCCATCGGACAAGGCCAGCTCAGCTGTTGAAGAAAATGACAGGGAGCACAGTGGCGCGCTTGGTTGTGTGAGTGCAAATAGGTGTGAGCGCTTTGACTAATAGTGCAGGGCAAGTGCATAGGCCACGCCCACATCATTAAAACACAGCCCCAATCGCCCCGCTCTCCACTCGGACCCAGGAAGCCTCGGGCCCCGACCGGGGTGCCAGGCCCGAAGCCAGCTAAACCCACGACCCGGCTCTCCATCCGAACCCGGGCACCCACTCTTAAGCAACCCCCCCGGAACCTTCACAATCTAATACCAGGTGCTGTAAGCTTTTCATTGACGCATTGGCTACGGCCGTCTGCTGTATATGGGCCGTACCGGCCACCGCTGCCTTTGCTTACGGCCATACCACCCTGAACACGCCCGATCTCGGAAGCCAAGCAGGGTCGGGCCTGGTTAGTACTTGAATGGGAGACCGCCTGGGAATACCAGGTGCTGTAAGCTTTTTCATGCCGGCATACTGCATGAGCAACATGAATGGCCATGCAAAACACTAGATCATTGTGCACCACTGGCCTTTTGCCCCCCAAAGCGCATAGGCCACGCCTACATCATTAAACCAGCCCCCCAATCCGACAGGCCCCGCGTTCAACCCGGACACGCCAAGCGTGTGCGTGCGCGCGCGCGCCGTCAAGCGCTTGACCGGCGCGGCTAGAGGCTTCGCCGGCCGCCGTGGCAAGCGGGTAGAATTACTCGGGTCTCTCTTCATGACGAATAAGCCTTTCGCCTTTTACTAAAGACTTCCGTGGAGAGGGACGTTCATGAGTTATGGCTATTTTTGGAAGGCCTTGCCCATCGGACAAGGCCAGCTCAGCTGTTGAAGAAAATGACAGGGAGCACAGTGGCGCGCTTGGTTGTGTGAGTGCAAATAGGTGTGAGCGCTTTGACTAATAGTGCAGGGCAAGCGCATAGGCCACGCCCACATCATTAAAACACAGCCCCAATCGCCCCGCTCTCCACTCGGACCCAGGAAGCCTCGGGCCCCGACCGGGGTTCCAGCCCCGAAGCCAGCTAAACCCACGACCCGGCTCTCCATCCGAACCCGGGCACCCACTCTTAAGCAACCCCCCCGGAACCTTCACAATCTAATACCAGGTGCTGTAAGCTTTTTCATGCCGGCATACTGCATGAGCAACATGAATGGCCATGCAAAACACTAGATCATTGTGCACCACTGGCCTTTTGCCCCCCAAAGCGCATAGGCCACGCCTACATCATTAAACCAGCCCCCCAATCCGACAGGCCCCGCGTTCAACCCGGACACGCCAAGCGTGTGCGTGCGCGCGCGCGCCGTCAAGCGCTTGACCGGCGCGGCTGTAGGCTTCGCCGGCCGCCGTGGCAAGCGGGTAGAATTACTCCGGTCTCTCTTCATGACGAATAAGCCTTTCGCCTTTTACTAAAGACTTCCGTGGAGAGGGACGTTCATGAGTTATGGCTATTTTTGGAAGGCCTTGCCCATCGGACAAGGCCAGCTCAGCTGTTGAAGAAAATGACAGGGAGCACAGTGGCGCGCTTGGTTGTCTGAGTGCAAATAGGTGTGAGCGCTTTGACTAATAGTGCAGGGCAAGCGCATAGGCCACGCCCACATCAGTAAAACACAGCCCCAATCGCCCGGCTCTCCACTCGGACCCAGGAAGCCTCGGGCCCCCACCGGGGTGCCAGGCCCGAAGCCAGCTAAACCCACGACCCGGCTCTCCATCCGAACCCGGGCACCCACTCTTAAGCAGGGAGCAGCATAATGGCAAAAGAACTGTCCAGTGATGAAATGGTTGTATCATTTATGAGTCTCCCAACCTTCATTGAAGATGTTAAAATCATAAACAAACTGACTGAGTGGGGGGTAACTGCTGTCTCACCCATAAAAAGAAAGCTCTGGAAGGGAACAGACATTGCATATGGCACAAGGTTTGTGAGTATGTGAAATCTTTGCCGTACATATTCTGATCGAGTGCCCGGAATTTAAATGCCACAAATGTAGGAGGCAAGGCCACTACGCGAGAGAGTTCCCCCAATCAGGTCGCCAGCAATGCAATGTAAGAGCTTTCAGCAAATGCAACGAGGAGGCAAATGGCGACCCCTCTGACCCTGAAAATGAAATGGAAGAGGAGAAGGAGGATGAGGAAGAGGATGAAGAGGCAGAGGAGGAGGGAGGGAATGAAGAAGGTGATGACGACGATACTACAAATCAGACAGAGGCTACACCTGTGGAGACCCAGGTGAATGCAGAGAGGGAGCAGGACAACATTGGGTGCAGCCTTGATGACGCGGTCCTGGAGGGAGAAGTGTCTGACGGGGGGAAGAGTGGAAACGGCGTGGGAGCATGTGCCCAACGGGTGCATCCACCAGGCCGAGACCATTTGAAGACCCCGGAGGGCACGAAACATCTAGGAGGCAGCAAAGAGAGGAGAGATGGAGAGGCCGCTGTCGGGCCGATGGAGAGGGCAAAGAGAGAAGCACTGGGCCGCAGGAGACAGAGCCCCCCCCCCCCCCCCAATACAAGACATTGACATGGGAGACACTGGCACAGACGAAACACAAAGAGGCAGCAGAGACAAAGAGGCTACCAGTGCAATTGACAACATGAGCCCGAAATAACTGAAATAAGTGATCTCCGCGGTTGAAAGGAGAAAATAAAATAATCAAGGGAAGAAGATGAAGGATGCCAGGAGACAGAAGGTATGAAAGTCTGGGTGCACACACTAACGCTCCTAAACCTAATGTTGAAGGTAACATCTTTTAATACAAATGGGTTGAGGAGCAGTTCAAAGTTTGAACAGGTGGTGGCGCTATGCAACTCTGATATCATATGTCTGCTAGAGACTAATTGGGATGAGGAAATCATGGAGAAATGAAAAAAAAACAATGGAAAGGGGCGATGTATGTCAACAATGGGACTAATTTGTCATGTGGTGTTGCTGTTTTGGTAAAAGAGGGAAGTGTGGGCAATATCAGGCACATTCTCAGTGCCACGAATTATTATTTTGGAATTTTAATACATGAAAGTGACATTTAAGTTGATCAACATATACGCACCAAATGTGGAAAATGATTGTTTATGATTTAGGTACTCATCATACTGAGTACTGACGTGGCAGTTTTACACACACTAAACGCGTGAGGAACCATGAGGCAAGCAAGTTCCCTTTGTAGATCTTTATTAACGTGTACAGCCAGTACACGGATGCTCCAGCTCACAGGCCGGTCTCCAAGGCAAGCCTCCTGATTTAACCCAGAGGTACAATATATATACAGTTTATATCAGACATAGACCTCACCCACAAGGTGGGGCAGAATGAGAGTCTTGCTTACAGAAGAGGAAGAGAGGGGAGTAGCCCATTGGTGGGCCATACATACTTATACTTACACCTATCGCCCAACCTTGGGCATGGGACACGAACAAGAGCTCTCCAGGCATCCCGGTCCATTTTCTCCAGCTGTTCCCATGTATGGCCAGATCTCTTCACATCTGCATCTATAGGTCACGCGGCCAGGTGTTTCTTGGTCTGCCCCTTTTTCCTTCTCCCTTGTGGGTTCCAGAACAAACAGGGCGTATCTTGTGATAACTATAGCTGCAGGCTTGACGAAGGGTGTGTGGCCGATCCATCGCCAGCGTCTCTTTGTAGTATATCTTCTTCCACAGGGTGTTGGCCTGATTGCTGCCAGAGTTCCAGGTTGCTGATTGTGTTATAGGCCAGTGGATTCGGAGGATTCTTCTCAGGCAGGTCTTTATGAAAGTCTGGATTTTCTTCATGTTCTTAACAGTTGTTCTCCAAGTTTCTGCTCCATACGGCAGAACAGGCTGTAACAATCGGCCTTTTGTTTAGAAAGGTAAATTATTAACTAAAGGAAAAAGACGGGATCGGCAGGTTTTTAGCTTAATGAAACTCACACATTTAATAACCAAATCAAACAATCGGACAATACAACGCACTCGCTTCTGACCGTATACCCAAGATAATAAACATACAAACAACACCCAATTCCTCAATCCCCTTTTAACCCAACAAAGTCCCGACGTTAGTTGTACACAACAAACACAAACAAGTTCGTCACGCGAGGCAGGCGCTCTAAATCAACAACGGTCCCGCGACCGTCCTCTTCTCAATGCGCTCCCACAGTATAGTTCATCAGATCCACATGAACGCAAGTTAGGGATGCCCCAAACTATAATCCACCGGTAATCCAACAGAACACGGATATCTCTCACCCGCGATGCTTCCCGTTGACCGGCAGTTCATGCATGAATCCAGCGCAGACGACACAGTCTCCCCAGCATTCCAACACGGCCGCTTACTCCGCGTTTGGCTGAGCCCGACAGTCTGTAGATTGTAGTTTAGGCTGCAGGTCCAACAGTAGTTAGTTGATGTGATTTTCCCACTAACCACCGACCCTGGCACCTCTGAGATCTCCTCACACCCGTTCACACTAGTACACAGGTCTCTCGACTTCCTGCACCACACCCTCTATTTGACAAGTGGCGTGTGGCAATCACTGTCATGCTAATTAGGCCCATTACCTCCCACATGAATTGAAGGTGCACATATCACAGGGTTTCGCATGCATTCATATCACACGTATATAATTACACACATTGGAAAAAGTAGATAATAATAATAATATAATGTGCATTTTGTCACAGTCCCCCCCCCCCCCAGCTGGAAGCTAATTCTCCAAGTCCTCCCAAAGGAGGGGTTGAGGTTGACCACATTACAACATTTCTACTTTCTGGTTCCCTCCATTTCAAAAGGTATAACTAAAGGCCCTATCTGTCTCGTCATCTAGCTGAACCTGACCATTTCGGGGGCACGAGCTTTGACGAGCATGCTTCAAAAGGTTTTGAGAGTGGATGCGCTCTCGGCCCGACCAAAGCGTCTGGCTGGGACTGCGCAGGTCTCTGCCAGGCTCTAACATATTTGGCTTCTCTGGCCTGGGAGACACCCCCCCCTCCCCCACCTTCGTCCAACTTTTTTGACCATGGCCCACTCGTTGTTGTAGCCAATGGTGACCAGCAGCATGGCGCCTCCTTCTCCGCCTCTCGAGATCGGCCCCGCCGGGTCGACCCCAAGACCTTGCCCTGCCCGGTCTCCCTGAGTAGACTGTAACATCACGGACGGCTTACAGTTACCTGGCCTGCCCTGCTGACAAACGTGGCACCTCGTAACATACTCCCACACGTCTCTGCGGACTGACGACCACCAGGCCACCTCGAGGATCGTAAGGAGAGTCTTTAGTCTACCTGGATGACCCCTCGTCCGGCGGTCGTGGAAGTGTTCCAGGAAACAGCGGATCAGGCTTTCTGGCACCACCACCTGAAGCTTCCGTCCAGAGTCTCTGGTCGGCCGCCTCCGATATAGGATTCCCTGGACCTCCTCATACCCACCGCGACGGGTTCGTGGGTCGGACTGGACTAGACCTCCCAGTAGACTTCTGAGCTTAGGATCCGCATGCTGAGCCTCGTTTAGGCCATGCAGAGTTACCCCTGCCGGCCACTTCTGGGACAGGTATTCCACCTCAGGTGGGTCACCTTGGCCCCATGGCCCTAGGGTGGCACCACCACCGACTCTCGATGATGGCAACTTCCCGCTGACATGCTGCACCAGTTTGACACACATGGGTGCGACCCAAGCTCCTCTCCCCGGCACGTTCTTGGGCCCCTTGTCCCGACATTGCGATTCCGCCTTCTTGGCGCTGGAGGGCAGGCCATTGGAGGTCTGACAACAGGGAGTAGGCCTGCTGAGGGCCCGACCGTGAGGGTTAGGTAGAGGATCGGTACCGGCCATTTTTATTTCCGACACCTTCCCGTTCCATCTCTCATCTACCCTCATGAAACACTTTTTCTGTGACTGTTCAATAGAGTTGTCGATGAGAGTTTCCATCTCCCTCATTCTGTGATCTACGTACCCCCTTAGGCTCTCTTCCCTGTTTGCAATACTCTCCATTGCTTTTTCAAACTGCCCCTGTCTGTACTGCACCAGATCTTCAAGGGTTTGCAACTTGCTCTTAATCAAGGCCAACTCAACTGTAATGTTAATGCCCTCACATCGTTCCATTGTAATTTCACAACTTTTTTTTACAGTGTATAATATTGTATGGTATTAGCCGTTTTTTTTTTTACAGTGTATTGTTTTTTTTTTGTACCTTTTTAACAACAATCATCAAATGGTGGTTTCACTAATTAAACTTACCTGCGATCCCCGTATGGGCCACCACCTGTAACAATCGGCCTTTTGTTTAGAAAGGTAAATTATTAACTAAAGGAAAAAGACGGGATCGGCAGGTTTTTAGCTTAATGAAACTCACACATTTAATAACCAAATCAAACAATCGGACAATACAACGCACTCGCTTCTGACCGTATACCCAAGATAATAAACATACAAACAACACCCAATTCCTCAATCCCCTTTTAACCCAACAAAGTCCCGACGTTAGTTGTACACAACAAACACAAACAAGTTCGTCACGCGAGGCAGGCGCTCTAAATCAACAACGGTCCCGCGACCGTCCTCTTCTCAATGCGCTCCCACAGTATAGTTCATCAGATCCACATGAACGCAAGTTAGGGATGCCCCGAACTATAATCCACCGGTAATCCAACAGAACACGGATATCTCTCACCCGCGATGCTTCCCGTTGACCGGCAGTTCATGCATGAATCCAGCGCAGACGACACAGTCTCCCCAGCATTCCAACACGGCCGCTTACTCCGCGTTTGGCTGAGCCCGACAGTCTGTAGATTGTAGTTTAGGCTGCAGGTCCAACAGTAGTTAGTTGATGTGATTTTCCCACTAACCACCGACCCTGGCACCTCTGAGATCTCCTCACACCCGTTCACACTAGTACACAGGTCTCTCGACTTCCTGCACCACACCCTCTATTTGACAAGTGGCGTGTGGCAATCACTGTCATGCTAATTAGGCCCATTACCTCCCACATGAATTGAAGGTGCACATATCACAGGGTTTCGCATGCATTCATATCACACGTATATAATTACACACATTGGAAAAAGTAGATAATAATAATAATATAATGTGCATTTTGTCACAAGGCTTTACCATGGAGTTAAAGATCCTGATCTTTGTTTATTTTTTTTGGGAAGATCTGAGGATCCCCAGACATTTTTCAGCTGGTGGAAAGCTGCACTAGGGGCGCTGTAGGCCTCAACAAATGGACGAAATATTGTGCGGGGGCGACATCTATTAATCTCGCATTTGGCACCGAGAGGCATCGAACTGGCCCTGCCCCGCAGTAACACCGGGCAGATAGTGAGTGAGTGAGTGTGCGTGCGCGCGCGTATGTGTGTGTGTGTGTGTGTGTGTGTGTGTGTGTGTGTGTGTGTGTGGGGGAGTGCGTATAGGACAATGTACTTGCACGAGTGAGTCCCCTCTCTCGCTACATAGAGAGAGAGAGAGAGAGAGAGAGAGAGAGAGAAAGAGAGAGAGAGAGAGAGAGAGAGAGAGAAAGAGAGGGAGGGAGGGGGACCCCTCATAACGTCTCTCTCTCTTTCTCTCTGTGTGTGTGTGTGTGTGTGTGTGTGTGTGTGGACAATGAACTTGTACGAGTGAGAGAGCCCCCTGTCTCGCTGCATAGAGAGAGAGGGAGGGAGAGAGAGAAGAATATTATTATATAATATATTTGAAGAGTTTATAACCCAGCGTGTTTCATAGCCATACCGCGTGTGTGTGTGTGTGTGTGTGTGTGTGTGTGTGTGTGTGTGTGTGTGTGTGTGTGTGTGTGTGAGGGCGTGTGAGGGCGTGTGTGTGTGTGCGCGCAGCATAGATAAGACTATCTATGCTGGATAGTCTGCTGCGCGAGGTTACTCCGTGTGGGAAATAAATACAGTCGAATGGGGTGATATATAATAGCTACAATAAATGACAGCTTGGCACGCGTGACAGCAACTTTTAATATTGTTTATGCCGTTGGCCTGTTTATTTGTATACATGTGTAAACTTTAAACATTATTGTACTTTAAAACAAAAAGTCTATTTTCCCTTGATCTTTATTAGTATAATAGTATTAGTTTAGTGTTAGTTTAGATTAATACATGGTAAATCAACATTAACGCTTTAATTTATAACACAGCCAAATCAAATCATAGTACATAGGCCTATTCAATCAAAGCAAAAGGCACAAACAATATTAGGTTGCCTCTTCTACAAAAACTAAAGTTACAAATTACTGTCATGTGTTGCCATTCCCTTGTACTCGTATTATTTCCGACCACGGAGTGTCCTTGCATCTCGGAGGACAGGCAAGACGGGCAGTGTCGGTAGGCCAATCAGAGGCAGGCGGGGCGTTACCATGTCTATGCTCGGACGTAGAAAGAATATATACGCAGTTGAATCATATGGAATGCATTGTTGTGACCTGACACTTCAAGAGACAAATGCCTCCCCTGCCCCCACCTCCCTGTGTAAGAAGTGTGACTTGATAATGGCCTTCAATGATCTGTCCTAGATTTCAACGTTAGTATTCAACTTGTAGACTCTGATTAAATTCTTTTTTGAGTGGTGCAACCACTCCAAGGAACAGCAATGTCCGTGTTCACCTACCTATGTGTTCACCTACCTATGTGACTATGAGCACCAGTGTTATGACTATGAGTACCAGTAGGGGCGCTGTTGAGCCAGAAACAGAAACAGAGAGAAACAGAGAGAGACAGAGAGAGAGAGAGAGAGAGAGAGAGAGAGAGAGAGAGAGAGAGAGAGAGAATTTGTTTTACTATCGGGGATATTATATATGAACACACTCACACACATAATGGAATGATGATTTTGACAGCTACTGCCCCACTTTCAAGGCTACAGCTGATGCTAGGCGCAGTAGCCTACCTGGCCTGCGCTTCAATGGGCGCCCCGACTAATGCAATTAATCACATAGGCTACTTCCAAGTATTTATTTAAAAACCAAACAGGCCAACAACGCACTTTTTATTTTCCATTTATTTAAACTAAACGTGAACGAGTGTTCAGTTTTATTATACAAAGCCAAGACGAGAAGTTGCAAATGGGCGACTTGCCAAGCGATTCCTCAAGTCTGAACAGAGCTTTACATAAATTGTAATCTTAACTGCTGCTCCTCTGGGCGAGTGATTCCCCCTGCGGGATAATGTTATAGTTTTAGCCAACTGTTTCTATTTCAATATTATATAGCATGATTGCTCCTAACCTATATTCTGACACATAGGCTACTGTAACCTTCAAGACATACAGTGCTGTTTACATTCATGAGCGAACTTATCACATTTGCACGGGATAAGTGATTAGGCCTACTACTACCTATCCAAAAACAACGAACACATGCAGTTGCAGACACAACATAGTAGTAGGATGTGGTTCTTCCGTTTTATTCAAATTGAGAGAGAGAGGGAGGGAAGGAGGGAGAAGGAAATACAATAAAATAAAATCAAACTTTATATAAAGCACGTTTTAAAACAACCAAGATTGACCAAAGTGCTGCACAGATCAGTGGCAAAACATAGACAAGCAAGAAAACACACAATGCAAACAAGAATCACAATCAGAAATGTTGACATGATGCAGGGAGCAAATAAAAACATGAAAGTTTCAAACAAACAAACAAGCAAAAAAACGCTAAGATATAACAAACATTAAATGGACTTAAGAGGGATTAAGAGCCAGGGAGAAAAGATTTAACTTAAAAACATTTATAGACGGGGCAGATCTAATATAAAGGGGCAGGCTCTTAACTGTGAGTGGACGACCCGATTAAGCATTACACTTGTTTACAAGAGGGTCCACCATGTTCAATTCATCAAAACATTTAGAGACGTACAAATATACACTTCTATATAGACAAATAACAGAACAGGAATCCATCATAAAGGAGGTAAAAAGGGAAAATAAACATAATTATACAGTGAGGGGAAAAGAGGGGGGGGGATTCAGATTTAACGGGGCCAGTTTCGAATTGCAGTCGTCCGTAGGTGCCCTTTGAGAGCGGTTTTGAAGGAGTCAAGGGATTTGCATGTCTTAATGACTGTTGGTAGGGCGTTCCACATTTTGGTGGCATAGGAGCTAATTTAGTCCCTTGTTTGTGCCGAATTTGGGTTGTACATGGTTTGTTGCACTCCCTTTGGTGTTGTGGGTGTGGACTTCGTTTACATTAAGGAAGTATTTAGACAGGTACATGGGTATCTTGGTGGTGTATCGAATCTTGTGGACCAGACCCATTGCAAGATGCTGTACTCTGTCATCGACCCTAAGCCATTCCAGCCTGCCAAAGTGGGCAGGGGTGAGGTGGGTCCGGGGGGTGAGGCCAAGTAGGAGCCTGCCTAGTTTGTACGAGGGCTCCTGTTAAGGTCTTCAAGGTGTTTTTGTTGACCAGTGAGGAGATCCTGTAAAGGAATATTGTTCTTTGGTTGACTTTTTTGATTACGTTGGTAGCCATTTTATCACCAGAAAGATTAGCCTCCAGGATGGAGGTAGGTAAATTCAGCTTCACGTGTGATAACATCAGTGACGAAGACTCCGTGGGGGCGGCGGGGCTCGAGCCCCCATGAGGAATTAGACCTGAATATATCATTGCTCTATGGAATATATATATTCGCCTCGGTCCGTCCCGTTTGTACCGCGCCAGGTCGCATTGACTTTGACTTTGTATGTAATCGCGCCACTCTAACCATCCAAGTCTGAACTCACCTTAACACTACGACGTCGGAGCGGTCATTCTGACCGGTTTTGAGATTTAAAAGTTTATTTTCTTAGCCCATGGAGTCCAGAGAAAGTTCCCCTTGCATGACTTTGTCTAAATATTCGATTGAAATCATCTCTGTTTTTTTCCCCATTTGAAACGTTTTGTAAATATGATTTTAGGCATATATCTCTTACTCTGTCTTGCTATTATCGGCACAATGGACCGACGTCCCCCTTTCTCCCCCATAGGCCTACTCGCCTTTTTGCTGCTTGATAATGGTGTCTTTTATAACCCGATTCCCCGACATTTCCTTTTCACTTGATATCGTTTCGTAGAGAGGGCCTACACAACCAAATGAAAGACCGAATTCCGTAGTTTACATGGTATTTTGAATTTTTTAAAATGAGCAAAAAATGAGCGAGTTATGATTTAAAGAAAAGAGGGGTGGAGGGGAAAAAAAGAACACGCAACACACATACAGCTAGCTAACTAGGCGATTATTTGGATCAATCAAATATATTAATTACATCGATTATATCGATAACACGCGTAGCCTATAATGTTTCCCCCTCTATATAAAAAAAATATATAACTCTGATGTCGTATTTCGTCATGTATGTGAACTAGGCTGCTTGCAAGGGTGTCGCTTTCGTGAGCAATGGTGTGCATGGCCGGTTTGACCTGACGCGATTCTTTCTTTGGCACAATCAATGAAATATAATACTGGCTACTAAGCCCGTTTTCAGCTAAATTCGGAAATGTCCAGGTTAAATAACGTATCGACGGGAGTCGTGTTAATATTTATTTACTCGTCATTGTCATGTTCACTCCAAATAAACAAGTATTTTATGCACTTATGATGCGGAGAGCCATCTTATAAAATATTTCGGTTGGGATATTGAGGGGGCAGAAAACAGCCCGGTCACGTGGTTGATGTACTTGCAAGTTGGGACAAAGAAATACACACGGGCTTAGCAAATGTTTTTTATTAATTAAACTGATATAACAACATAACGTGGCTAATAATTGTTTATTTGGAATGTACTTTGGCTTGTAATTTAGGTAAATATAACGCGACTCACTTGTATAAGTAATTTACCGCGGACATGCCGCATTTACTGCAATACATTAGCTTTAGTAATGCTTATAATATTAGCTAGCTTATAATATTAGCAAATGTAAGCTAACGGCTGGAGGAATGGGGGTCTGTTACTACGGACAATCCGGTCAATAACATCATTACACTTAAACATTAATACAATTATGTCATGTTTACATGCCTAGTCAAGCAGTCTGTACATGGCGTGGGGTCACATAATATTAATTACATCGATAAAACACAAGAAAAGACGAGTGATCTTTGCAGGGTGCGGAAGAAGGAAAAAAAGAAGCAACAAAGCGACACTCTTCCATGGCTATGTTGCAATATAGCACTAGGGTTGCCACCCGTTCCTTAAAATACGGATTCGTCCTTTATTTCAGCATTAAATGATGCGTCCCGTATTGAATCAATACGGAACGCGGTTTGTTCCGTATTTTCCTAAATGCCCCCTGCGTGATCTGTCACACAACGTCAACACTGAATTTAACAATAATGAACAAAATAAAACAGGAAATATTAAAGACAGCACAATTGTCCTGGTCACGCAGGACCTCCCACGAGCATAAACAAAAACCTCCCCGTGGCTGCCGGTCTGCTTGTGTGCGGTGTGCTCTGCTGTTGCTCTCAATTGCGCCGTGGCGAATCCAGTGCCTGTCTCGCCGGCCGGCCACACCGCACTGTTTAAAATGTCTAGTACTAGAAGTTCTACAACAGCTGATTCTCCACCGCGTTCATCTCAAAAAAGAAAACGCCTTAAAAATATAGACGTGAGTGCAGGGAAGAGGCAAATCCCTGGCTTGACAGCGTCACGGGAGATTAATATGGAGCAAATTGCAAAGTATGTCGGCGTATGTTTTCTGTGGCGCATGGGTAACTGTTTGATAGCAAACAGCAGCTACAGGGATCAACAGTATGATCACAGAACACCCAAAGTGTCACAAACTGCCCCTGAGATCGATTCTGTCTATTGTCCTGCCCATGCAATAGCCAATATGGCTGCTGATGTGGGCATATAGCCAAACTATTTCAGTAGACTATTATGGTTAATTGTTTATTAATGAAGTCTAATAAATAAACATGTATTTAATATAAATGAATCAATTTAATTAAATATTGTGCCCATTTAAAGAACTCGGATTCAGAATCAGAACTCTTATGTTGTTATAAACAGAATAGGCTACTTCATAACCGTTAATAAATCCAGTGTAGTAGGTCTACCCCTTCATTACTGACCACAGTGACCACCAAGTGACCCCAAAGGCTAATATGGTATGTGAAATCATCCATCCATCCCAGGGCCAAATTAGCTTTTGGGCCAGTGGGACCAGGGCCTAGGGGCCCTTGGCTGTTAGGGGCCCTTTGAGGAAACTGGATCGTGTGGTACTGGGTTTGAGGCCCTGAAATTGGCCATTGATTTTGTTCAATTTAGGTCAAAAAGATGATAAAAACATTAAAAAAACACAAAAAATTTGCACGCACGTAATGGGCCCCCCAACACATTACACTCATGGGGGTTAATCCGTCCCTGATCCATCCAGCTTCAACCGCTTATCCGTAGTCAGGTCACGGGGGAAACAGCTCCACCAGAGAGCCCCAGACTTCCCTCACCAGGACAACATTAGCAACGTCCTCCTGGGGGATCCCGAGGTGTTCCAAGGCCAGTTAGTTGATTTGATCGGATAACCCGATAACGGCGCTGCTTCGCCGCGTGGTCGTATAAGTGTTCCTTATTTCAAGATCTCAAAGGTGGCAACCCTATATAGCACTAACCGGGCAAAATATGTATTACATGTATTATTAGTTTTATACATTTTAGGAGTGAAAACATGTGTTTAGAAATGACAACATCTCAGCAGTTCAGACTGTCCCATTGTTAACAACACTTAACACACGACACAGACAGCTAGCTAACTAGGCTAGGCTAGCTAGCTTCTCGCTCCATTGAAACCGAGCATTCAATAATAACATCCCTCTGCCCTCATCATGGATAATAATCATTGTATTCATATTATCTTATCAAAATAGTAAACAAATTCCAAGTTAATTAACCAGCCAAACATATATATGATTTAATTCGTTGGAAATGGGATGCAGCCGGCTTGAACGTCTCCAGTTGGACGTCTCCAGGGAGTGGGGGAGAGAGTGGCCAATCAAATCGCACCAAAAACACGGTCCCTCTGACCGTTCAGCGACTGAGTAGTAGTGACTGGCTAGTGTTAACACATCTTTTGTCCTGGCCCGGGGGCAGGGGGTGGTGGGGGGTGGACCGCGTTGCATGTCCACTTGTACACATGCAGATCAGGCATTCAAATGCTAATCAGGTGGCTTGTTTTCACCTGCCAGGTATAGGGTATGCATATAGTACTGTACTCTGCAATAGGCTACTTGTTCACAATGAGGAGTAGCCAGATGACTCAGTGCAATCATGGCATTTAAACATGCTCTTCTGTTTATAATATAAACACTGACACGTTTAAAAAGTGGTACAAATAAGTGTTTAGAACCTGAACCGCTTTTCCCCCGCTGCTGGGGGGGGGGGGGGGGGTATATAAACGGGGGGAGGGGGCGGGCACCCATGACGATTATAAAAACAATTTGTCTCTGGATAACATTGTCACCCACTCTAACCAAGAAGCCATTTGCCTTGCTGAGATTACTATTAGATCCAAAGAGAATGGATTCCGTTTTTCTCAATCAATTAAGGCTCAATTTGGTTACAAACTCTCCATCATTTAGCCCGGGGACCACCTGGACCCCCCTCAAGGACCACTGGTTGGAAACCACTGCTCTAATAGAAGGCTCTGACTGGAAAGACCCAATAATACTAGTTTAGCCTGTGATGTCACTTACAATACTACCACCTAGTGGACAAAATAGTGAATGACAGAAAAAAAGTGTGTTTGCTGCAGAAACAGATGATATTGGAACTGTGCCCTCAAAGAGGAAATAGACTATTAGCCAGAATATCAAACAAACATCAAGGCCACATGTGATCTTCATTATTATTATTATTATTATTATTATTATTAATAATAATAATCATTTTCTAGAATCTATACTGTATTTCATGTGCTACAGTGGGTAAATATAGTGTAGTCCCAGGTGAGATAGTGTTGTTGACACATTACAGGACACATTATTTTGATATGAAAGCATTGCTAACGTACTGTATGTACGTCTGCCTCTGCCCACATGGCTGATGTGCAGTGTTGGGACCGTTACTTTTAAAAAGTAACTAGTTACAGTTACTAGTTACATCATTTCAAAAGTAACTTAGTTACTTTACTGTTACTTAAACCAAAAAGTAAAGCGTTACTTCAAAAAGTAACTTTTTCGTTACTTTTCGGCTCGGCTCGCCGGTTCCGGTTCCGGCGAGCCGCCCCGCATCCAAAACACTTGGTGGAGAAAATATGCTATTTCCGTGCTCAGACCCAGGGACACAGCCAGCCAACCAGGGACACACATAGTTGTCTATAATAGAGTGGTTGCACCACTCAAAAAGAAAAACGGGCTCCCACTTCCAGGCCATTCATTCATGCCTTCAGTTCAGTACAGTGATAATAATATACCAATAGCAGGGGGGACTGGTGGTGATTTTGATGATGCTATGTAGGCCTATCAATACATATTTATAGCAAACAACTAAATACAAATAGGCTACAACCAACAACATGAGGGTTCCAGTTCCACTGCTCCAGTGAATGTTGTATACTGTGCATATAGGCTGAGATAGCTCATACCCAGCTAGCAAGTCATGGCGCGCCGCCTGCGTGAGGCAGTCGCCGCGCGCCGCCGATCGTGTCCTCCGCCGGGCGCGTCGCACGATGTGGCCGCGTCGTTCTTGATCAGCGTGTGCCGTGCGCGCCGACGCGCGTGTAGCCGGCGCCCCGCTACTCTGCCGCGCCTCGAACGTCAGCTACCGAAGGCAGCAGCAGGACAGCGTGGAGCTGTCTTATGACACCCCCCCCCCATATATATTGCGACCCCGCACCTCCCTCCCACATATTTATAGAAACATAATAAAGCAGCAAATGTATACTTAATTTTGTTTCTTTATTAGGAAAAAAAAAAGGTTACAATGAAATAATTTAGGCACATAGAAAAAATATGTAAACAACCAAGTTTAGAATACAAGTGGATGTCATTTTGCTGAGAATGCACTTTAAGACCACTGGCTTCTAAAATCTATAAAACAATAAAACACCAACTTTCCTGAAACCACCAGAACATGTTGGATAAGATTGTGTCCACATTTCCAGTTTTCTGAAAAACCTATGTTTCTATATTAGTGGTTCTCAAATTATGTTATGTCAAGGACCGCAGAAATATTATGAAATTGGCCGCAGACACATACAGTATCTGAAAATATGTTGTTCCAGGGACTACCCAGAAGCAAAGATGAGTTAAAAACGTTTTCTCTGAAACAATATATATTCAAAGATTTGCACATTTTCAGGATACAACTAAATAGCAGACCTACAAGCTTGTATCGCGGTCCCTGGAACAACATATTTTCAGATTGGAGTAAATCGTTTGAACACCAATGATACAGAAACATCTAGGCTTTTCAGAAAACAGTCATACCATTCAAACACTTTAACCATCATTGTTGGCTCACGAGCTTGTAGATTTGCTATTTTTGAAAAATCGTGAAAATGTGGCCCAAACACAGTGAACGTTTTAACTAAAAACTGCAAGGATTTAGAAGACATTTTGTGGAATCAGTTCTCAAGTTTAATTTCTATAAAACACCAAGTCTATTCTGTGTGGAGTTAGTTATGTAGGCCCAGTAATGTTGCAATAACAGTTACACAGCAATAAACAGAACACACAATCGAGATTCACCTTTTGAGCAAGAAATAGTGCAGCATACATTCAAGAGTCCATTTGGAAACCCCTATAGCGGTGGGTTTGAACCCTTTTCATGCCAAAGTTATTCAGCATTTGAGCCACGGACCACCATTTGATGAGCTGCCTGCCGTGCCTGCCCTGGTGGTGGCCGCCAGCAGAAGTTCCAAAATGCACCCTGTCCAACATCTCCGGCTCTCAGACCCCAGGTCCCTGTCACTGAAGTCCAAGATCCCGTGGTTTTAGCCACTTTAACCATTATTTAAAAAGCTGTAAGCTGTTGAAAACGAGTTTGCTAATTTTGAAACATCGTGAAAATGTGGCACAAATCTGTAAATATATATTATTTTGCAGCAAACGTTTTAACTAAAATCTGTGAGGATTTAGAAGACATATCAGTTCTCAAGTTTAAGTGCTTAAGTCTTTAAAACACCAATTCTCTTCTGAGTGGAGTCAGGAGTTTCTGAGCGTAGCAATGTGTGTATGTCCCCGTGTCTGTATGTCCGAGCACGGAAAGCTGGGTGCGTTCCTTGAGGTCTGGATGTTGCGTATAGTAGAGGGTCAGGGAAACCCAACTGGTGGTAGCCTTTCCAGCAGAGGTTGCATTTGAAGTCGATAGGTCTTCCTCCAGCGAAAGTTCGTCTGAAATCACAGAATTAATTAAATAAATTATTTTCACCTTAATCATTTCTCTGGCTTGTGATCCATGACTTAACAGTTGCCCTGTGGGTAAAACCCAGCCATTTTCTAATTTCTATTCCTGTGCTAAAATGTGAAAATGTTCTTACCATTTTTATTATCCATTTTATTTATCCATCACCATCATCTCCACTTCCTCCATGTGACCTCCTCATCTGTAATTTGAACAAAATCAAAAACAAAATTGATATGGATTGCATTTGTATAGGGCTCACAACACGTGAGCTTGTAGATCAACTATTTTCACCATGCAACCAAGTGTAAATTCAGGCATTCTGAAATAGGCCTACCTACCATCACTGCTGTGAAATGTGGGATAACGTTTTGATGGCTGTGAGAACCACTGCCTTAACCCATTTAGACCTGAGGACGCATCTGTGTCGCCTCATAGGTTTTAAACATTATTTTAAAAGCCGTTAGCTGTTGAAAAATAGCAGATATACAAGCTCATCTCCCTTCTACACCTCGGTCATTTAAAATGTCATGATGGTAACAAATTAACAATGGTACACAGTTACACATTGCAAACTTGAGGCAAGAGAGCTTGTAGATCGGCTATTTTCAGCAGGATCCAAAGGCCAATATATACAGAAGTTACACAAAATATATGGCTTAACCTTGTTATGTAGCTGCTGTTGTTGTTGCCATGATGTAACTGGAGTAGAAACCAGGTCAGGGTGGTAGAGAACGCAGGGTTCCAGTCCTGAGAAGTTTAGACAAAGACAAAGATACAAAATTGAAATTTGTTTTCAGTAAAAAAACGTTCATTTGTTTCAAAAGGTAATTACTTAATTCAGTGGTTCCCACCAAATAACTGTTCAGACAGAGCAGAGACAGGGCAGTTTTTGTGAGTTCCTAGAGTACAAGAACAGAGAGAAGAGTAAAATAAATGGCTCAGAACGTACCTGCATGGCAATGCTCACCGTCTGGGTCTTGGAACGTCATCTTGTTTGTCTGTAAAATTAAATAATATAAAACACCGTCCATAACGCTTAAGCTGCAGTAGCTTTCTCTTTCTTTCCAACGGAGCTAGATGTTTTTAAGCCTGTTAAAATAGCATGAATTATACGTTTGCAAACCCCCGTCCAAACAATAGATTAGCTAGCTAGCTAGCTATTGCTAATCTATTCCCTCTGCTAGCGTTATAGGGTTACGTGCAGTCGTGCACAGATATAGATCGAAACGATTCTAACACGTGAAATTACACTACAGATATAAAAATACACTGACCTTTCAACTGAATTTCTCCGGAGAAAAACGGCGAAATAGAAGCCTTTGTTGTGGAGTCTTGTCTTCCTAGCTCATAACAACAACAGACGGAGAAGCCTGCAATTCTGCAATGCATGCCGGGTGAAGCCTCGGTCCCATGCAGAACCCACCATAGAGGGGGGGGGCTTCACGGGTGAATTTACCCCACCACGACCACAGTAGGCTAAAGCGTTACAATTACTATAGTCTGCAGGTACATATTATTAATAAAAATGAAAAATAAATATAGCTGCAAGAAGAAGTAGAAGAAGAATCCACTTAATTATATTCAATAATAGTTAAAAAAGAAGAACAAAATCATAATAATAATAATAATCCTACAAAATATAATATTGAGAGAGAGAGAGAGAGAGAGAGAGAGAGAGAGAGAGAGAGAGAAAGAGAGGGGCGGGGGGGGCAAGCCTCAGGACAGCGTCACGAGGGCTGTAAATGCACACTGTTGCGCAGAGGAATGAAAATCTAACTGAGGCGCAAACGTTTGTCGCAAGGACAGCGGGGGGAAGTCCAAGCCAGCCCGGGCGTGCTACGCTGTGAAGGCGACAGCGGGAGGCGGTAGCTAGCGGGGAAATGTTAGCTGGGTAGCTGCTCTTATTGGTGGTGGTGGCAATACTAATTTGAGTCTGGATTTATAAACAAAGTAAGACCAAAACCAGAATTAATATTTGATAATCAAACACACGCGCAAAGTCTCTTTCAGTATCTGTCCGTCTCTCTCTCTCGCTCAAAAGTAGCTAGGCTACGCACACTGTCTCACACACACACACACACACACACACACACACAAACGCGCAGCCTCTTTCAGTGTCTCTCTCTCTATCTCTCTCTCTCTCTCTTTTTCTCTCGCTCGCTCGCTCACATGATGTGCATACACGGCGCACACGACACACACACACACACACACACACACACGCGCGACCGACATAAACAAAGACACGGTGGTATAGCCGGTGGGAATGGGATCGTCATAATTTGCTGGGACTCAACAACTGACTTTGACTGTACTTTGTGCTGGATTGGAGCAGCTGAAGGAAATAAGGAGGAATATAGCCATTTGCGATATGGGCGCCGCCATGACACTAGTCAGAGTAAACAAACTTGCGCATCACCACGTGTAGTACACACACACACACACACACACACACACACACACACACACACACACACACACACACACACACACACACACACACACACACACACACACACACACACACACACACACACACACACACACACGGCTCACCAGTTAGAAATGACTTCTGAACATGGTTACAACACCAGGGGAGCAGCTTCTGGTAACATAAGAATACAAACAACACCTAAATCAAACTGTCTGAAACATACTGGTATATATAGGTCAATAACTCTCTGGAATGCACTGCCCAAAAACATATTTTCTACAATACATAGCAAAATTACTTTTAAAAAGAATGTCAAGATATACCTAGCCAATTTGCCAAGTACATAACTGTGATTTGTAAATCTGTTCTTTTGATTTATAATGTGAATTTGTTCTTTGTATCTGTGTTCTTTGTAAAAAATAATAATATATATATTATTTTTTTCTGTTTTTAATTTTAAATTGTATTTTTAGCTGTACATTTGTATTGTATTTGTTTTATTCAGGACTCCAGGAAGACTAGAGGCTCAGTCATGTGTCTCTAATGGGGATCCTTCAATAAACATAAACATAAACACACACACAAACGCACACACACTCCTCCTCCTCCCCCTTCTCTCCCGCAAGGCAAGCATGACAGTTCTTCTCATTCTCCCCCGATCGAGACTACATGAAAAATAACGGAAGAGTAACGGAATAACGCACAATGTAGTAACGGTAACAAGTTACTGAATTTAAAAAAACAACGCGTTACAGCTACCCAGCTAACATTTCCCCGCTAGCTACCGCCTCCCGCTGTCGCCTTCACAGCGTAGCACGCCCGGGCTGGCTTGGACTTCCCCCCGCTGTCTTCGCGTCAAACGATCGCGCCTCAGTTAGATTTTCATTCCTCTGCGCAACAGTGTGCATTTACAGCCCTCGTGACGCTGTCCTGAGGCTTGCCCCCCCGCCCCTCTCTTCCTCTCTCTCTCTCTCTCTCTCTCTCTCTCTCTCTCTCTCTCTCTCTCTCTCTCTCTCTCAATAATAATAATAATATTATATTTTGTAGGATTATTATGATTTTTTTCTTCTTTTTTAACTATTATTGAATATAATTAAGTGGATTCTTCTTCTACTTCTTCTTGCAGCTATATTTATTTTTCATTTTTATTAATAATATGTACCTGCAGACTATAGTAATTGTAACGCTTTACCCGTGAAGCCCCCCCCCCTCTACGGTGGGTTCTGCATGGGACCGAGGCTTCACCCGGCATGTATTGCAGAATTGCAGGCTTCTCCGTCTTCTCCGTCTGTTGTTGTTATGAGCTAGGAAGACAAGACTCCACAACAAAGGCTTATATTTCGCCGTTTTTCTCCGGAGAAATTCAGTTGAAAGGTCAGTGTATTTTTATATCTGATATATACTGTGTGTAGTGTAATTGCACGTGTTAGAATCGTTTCGATCTATATCTGTGCACGACTGCACGTAACCCTATAACGCTAGCAGAGGGAATAGATTAGCAATAGCTAGCTAGCTAGCTAATCTATTGTTTGGACGGGGGTTTGCAAACGTATAATTCATGCTATTTTAACAGGCTTAAAAACATCTAGCTCCGTTGGAAATAAAGAGAAAGCTACTGCAGCTTAAGCGTTATGGATGGTGTTTTATATTTAATTTTACAGACAAACAAGATGACGTTCCATCTGCAAGGCTACATCTTCGTCAAATGGTGGTCCGTGGCTCAAATACAGAATAAATAATGGGCCGTGATCTACTGCGCTTAGGCACCTCTGTCTTGCAAATGTAAAAAATATCACATAGTAGGCTAATGTTTAAAACAGACTTTGTTATTCTATTACAGGTGCAGATGCAGAACATGAGCATTGCCATGCAGGTACGTTCTGAGCCATTTATTTTACTCTTCTCTCTGTTCTTGTCTCCTCTAAAGGAACTCACAAAAACTGCCCTGTCTCTGGCTCTGCTCTGTCTGAACAGTTATTTGGTGGGAACCACTGAATTAAGTAATTACTTTTTGAAACAACTGAACGTTTTTTTACTGAAAACAAATTTCAATTTTGTATCTTTGTCTTTTCCTGTCTCTAAACTTCTCAGTACTGGAACCCTGCGTTCTCTACCACCCTGACCTGGTTTCTACTCCAGTTACATCATGGCAACAACAACAGCAGCTACATAACAAGGTTAAGCCATATATTTTGTGTAACTTCTGTATATATTGGCCTTTGAATCCTGCTGAAAATAGCCGATCTACAAGCTCTCTTGCCTCAAGTTTGCAATGTGTAACTGTGTACCATTGTTAATTTGTTACCATCATGACATTTTAAATGACCGAGGTGTAGAAGGGAGATGAGCTTGTAGATCTGCTATTTTTCAACAGCTAACGGCTTTTAAAATAATGTTTAAAACCTATGAGGCGACACAGATGCGTCCTCAGGTCTAAATGGGTTAAGGCAGTGGTTCTCACAGCCATCAAAACGTTATCCCACATTTCACAGCAGTGATGGTAGGTAGGCCTATTTCAGAATGCCTGAATTTACACTTGGTTGCATGGTGAAAATAGTCGATCTACAAGCTCACGTGTTGTGAGCCCTATACAAATGCAATCCATATCAATTTTGTATTTGATTTTGTTCAAATTACAGATGAGGAGGTCACATGGAGGAAGTGGAGATGATGGTGATGGATAAATAAAAATGGTAAGAACATTTTCACATTTTAGCACAGGAATAGAAATTAGAAAATGGCTGGGTTTTACCCACAGGGCAACTGTTAAATCATGGATCACAAGCCAGAGAAATGATTACGGTGAAAATAATTTATTTAATTAATTCTGTGATTTCAGACGAACTTTCGCTGGAGGAAGACCTATCGACTTCAAATGCAACCTCTGCTGGAAAGGCTACCACCAGTCGGGTTTCCCTGACCCTCTACTATACGCAACATCCAGACCTCAAGGAACGCACCCAGCTTTCCGTGCTCGGACATACAGACACGGGGACATACACACATTGCTACGCTCAGAAACTCCTGACTCCACTCAGAAGAGAATTGGTGTTTTAAAGACTTAAGCACTTAAACTTGAGAACTGATATGTCTTCTAAATCCTCACAGATTTTAGTTAAAACATTTGCTGCAAAAGAATATATATTTACAGATTTGTGCCACATTTTCACGATGTTTCAAAATTAGCAAATCTACAAACTCGTTTTCAACAGCTTACAGCTTTTTAAATAATGGTTAAAGTGGCTAAAACCAGGGGATCTTGGACTTCAGTGACAGGGACCTGGGGTCTGAGAGCCGGAGACGTTGGACAGGGTGCATTTTGGAACTTCTGCTGGCGGCCACCACCAGTCAGGCTTCATAAAGGAAGGAAACGGACAGGCACGGCAGGCAGCTCATCAAATGGTGGTCCGTGGCTCAAATGCTGAATAACTTTGGCATGAAAAGGGTTCAAACCCACCGCTATAGGGGTTTCCAAATGGACTCTTGAATGTATGCTGCACGATTTCTTGCTCAAAAGGTGAATCTCGATTGTGTGTTCTGTTTATTGCTGTGTAACTGTTATTGCAACATTACTGGGCCTACATAACTAACTCCACACAGAATAGACTTGGTGTTTTATAGAAATTAAACTTGAGAACTGATTCCACAAAATGTCTTCTAAATCCTCGCAGATTTTAGTTAAAACGTTCAAAAATAGCAAATCTACAAGCTCGTGAGCTTGTAAATCTGCCAACAATCTAACAGCTTTTAAAATTATGGTTAAAGTGTTTGAATGGTATGACTGTTTTCTGAAAAGCCTAGATGTTTCTGTATCATTGGTGTTCAAACGATTTACTCCAATCTGAAAATATGTTGTTCCAGGGACAGCGCTACGAGCTTGTAGGTCTGCTATTTAGTTTTATCCTGAAAATGTGCAAATCTTTGAATATATATTGTTTCAGAGCAAACGTTTTTAAACTCATCTTTGCTTCTGGGTAGTCCCTGGAACAACATATTTTCAGATACTGTAGGTGTCTGCGGCCAATTTCATATTTCTGGGGTCCTTGACATAACATAATTTGAGAACCACTAATATAGAAACATAGGTTTTTCAGAAAACTGTGGAAATATGGACACAATCTTATCCAACATGTTCTGGTGGTTTCAGGAAAGTTGGTGTTTTATAGATTTTAGAAGCCAGTGGTTCTCAAAGAGTGGTCTTAAAGTGCATTCTCAGCAAAATGACATAAAAATCAACCACTTGTATTCTAAACTTGGTTGTTTACATATTTTTTCTATGTGCCTAAATTATTTCATTGTAACCTTTTTTTTCCTAATAAAGAAACAAAATTAAGTATACATTTGCTGCTTTATTATGTTTCTATAAATATGTGGGAGGGAGGTGAGCATGGGGGAGGAGGGGTGCGTGGTCGCAATATATATGGGGGGGGGGGGGTGTCATAAGACAGCTCTACGCTGTCCTGCTGCTGCCGTCGTAGCTGACGTTCGAGTCGCGGCAGAGAAGCGGGGCGCCGGCTACACGCGCGTCGGCGCACACGCTGATCAAGAACGACGCGACCACATCGTGCGGCGCGCCCGGCGGAGGACACTATCGGCGGCGCGCGGGGACCGCCTCACGCAGGCGGCGCGCCATGACTTGCTAGCTGGGTAGCAACCGTTACTGCCGAACGTAACGGCGTTACTGTAACGCGTTATTTACGTTACGTTACGTCCCAACACTGCTGATGTGTAGATTATGCAGTGGCATAATGTTGGCACAGGGTGTGTCTGTGGCATACGTTGGCACAGGGTGTGTCTGTGGCATGCGTTGGCACAGGGTGTGTCTGTGGTATATGTTGGCACAGGGTGTGTCTGTGGCATACGTTGGCACAGGGTGTGTCTGTGACATACGTTGGCACAGGGTGTGTCTGTGGCATACGTTGGCACAGGTTGTGTTTGTGGCATACATTGGCACAGGGTGTGTCTGTGGCATAAAGCACTGCGTATGACATTTAACAACTGAACAAAACATTTATAAAAGGGAGGTTAGACAGAGGAAGACAGTCATAATACCAGTGTTTCTCAGACATTTTAACATGAAGGAATCCTCAAACTGAACAACCAACAACTGGAAAAACTCCCAACTGTTAAATGACTACATTTCTAACATCCAGGATTTTTCGTTATCAGTAGTGTTGTTACTCAACATTGTTAATTGACACACTATACCTATGACAAAAAAAAACAATCTCCTGTGAAACTGAAGCTTATTTCAATTTATGAAGCTAGTCTTGGCAGAACATTTTAAACAATTACATTTTTAATGTCCAGGGTTTTGTGTTAACTATAGGAGTGTTAGTTGGTATTGCTAATTGACTACCTAAAAACTAGAAAAAATAAAGAAAAATAGATCTTCTGTGAACTTGAAGCTTATTTCAATGTATTAAGCCGTCTTGACAGAATATTTTAATGATAACATTTAGATCAATTTATTAAGCTGTCTTGACAGAACATTTTAATGATAACATTTACAAATCAATTCAGTTATAAATATAATCCGTCCTCCTCTTCCCTCATGGTCGTCTGGTTTGTGTCCACTGAGTTCTCCGGGGTCAGCACTGGAGCATTAAGCATCTAAGACATCTATCAAAGACAATTCAAAATGTTTTAGATACATTAAAGAGCAATAAAGAATAATGAATACAAGTAGATATCTAGACACACAGTTGCATTAGAATAATGAATACAAGTAGATATCTAGACACACTCGTCGCATTAGAATAATGAATACAAGTAGATATCTATAAACACACTAGAGCATTAGAATAATGAATACAAGTAGATATCTAGACACACAGTCGCATTAGAATAATGAATACAAGTAGATATAAAGTGCCTTTAAGTTCAGTAGGCCTACAGTAAATGTACGTAGTTACTTTACAGGTAAAGTATAAGTACAGTACAGTACAGTACAGTACAGTACAGTACAGTACAGTACAGTAAATAGTTACTTTGCTGCCTGCAGCTCAGGAGCAGCACTGATTATACTTTGTCGTACAATGGTGTCGTGTACTGAAAATATCTGATCTACAAGCTCACATACCGTTGCAGGTGCAAGAGCTTATATATCTTCCCCTAGATATCCATATATGGAGCTGAACAGCTGACCTGACATTCCATGTTGATCTGACGTCATCAAACCCTGTACACTCAAGACACACTCCATATATGGCCAGACCTCATCAAACCCTGTACACTCAAGACACGCTCCATATATGGCCAGTACAGAATTTGTTCTTAAGTACTGTACTTAAATTCACTTTTGAAGATTTTCTTACTTTACAGGAGTATTTCCAAATTTCAGCCTACTTTTACTTAAATATTGTACTTTTACTCTACTCTATTCTACACTACAATAATTTTAAAACGTTAGTTACTATATAGATACTCTGTAGACTAGATTTAGATTATTATTACAAAACATACACTGTCTAAACTAAACCTTTCGGCCATTTGAAAATAGCCGATCTACAAGCTCACAATGCGTCGCTGACATTGCACTGAATGACATCCTTTTGTGTGATAGCTAACATTGTACTACTTTAATAGTGATTGTGTATACATTGGAGTACAAGTTTTATCTGAGCAGCAGAACATATTTGACTCACCTAAGTACCTGTAATAAGTAGCAGGCCCGCCTGGCCTTGTTTATTTACCAGCCAATATTGGCGCGCCTGAGAACAGAATGAAGAGTTGGAGTTATAATAGAAAGGCTCAACTGAGACCAGCAATAAAAAAAAATGACCTTACATTTTGTACACAGTATTTGAAGTACCAGTAAGATGCCTGAGAAGCCGTGCTGAAACAACAGAGCTTCTTAATACGGCACGGTTGAGAACCAGGAGTTAAATTATTAATCTGGTGTCAGTGAGGTCAGATGTAGAGTTGCTGGCCGGCTCATACAGCTCCTTCTCAAAACATTAGAATAGTGTAAAAGTAAATTTTCTTCCCTAATCTATCTACAAATGCACCAAGTCTCTGTACGTCTGTCTGTGTGTAATCCTGTAACTCAAGAACCGTTCGCCCCACCGACTTCAAATTTGTTATGGAAGCCCAGGTTTGCTTTAGGGCCATTTTTCGATTAGTGGTCTCGTAAAATATTCTAATATTTTGAGATAAGATATTTTGCTTTTCATGAGCTGTATGCCATAATCATCAAGATTAAAGGTTTTAAATACTTGACCTGAAATGAGAATATATGAAAGTTAAAGTTATAAAGTTATATGGGCTTAATATTGATGAAATCAGGGATCTCCATATATGGGCAAAACAGGGATTGTATTAGCTCCTCTGGGAATGCCCATAATAAGGCAAAGGCAAAAGAAAAGAAAAAAGGTCAAAATATTATATGGACCTTTTTTTCTTTTTTTTAAATCACGTTTCTTTTACATTTTCGGGCCGGGTAGGGTGTAACATGTGTGCTAGTTATTAAGGCCAGACGGGGCCTCGGGCCACCCCAGTTAGGCAGAGCCAGACCTTAATTCCCGGCCCTGTTGAGAACGCTATTCTTCGCCATGTCTCCAGCTTGACTCTGTTTACAAAGACATGACTGGTAGAGGTTACTTTTGCGTGACCATGTATGGAGTCGTGAACTCGTGGGTGACAAGACGTGATGTCATGATGCGTGACCATATATGGAGGCGTGGGGGTGACTAAAGCGTTATTCATAGTCTGTATTTCTGGTGGTGAGGTCACCACCGAACTACAACATGACGTCACGAGCCGCGGTGAAGAGCAAACCACCTCCAACACCCCAGCCCTTCTCTCTGTTTTTACTCACCACCGCTCAACGTTATTTCAGCTCCGGTGGTCACCTCACCACCGACAATCCAGACTATGAATGAGCCTTAACGGATTGACAGGAAATGTAGCGTTTCATAGTAAGCGTGACCTTCGGTTGTAGTCATTCATGTGTGCATTTAATGTAGTAGTTGTTAGTCATTCTGTGTACAGTATGTGATGCACTAGTAAGTTGTCAGTACTCAGTAGTCATGTGTGTACATACGTACCTCGACAACAAAACTTGCATGGATAACCCCAATTCCAATACCAACATATTTGATTTAGACATTCATCTAGAGAGACAATAAAATAATAATGGTTAATGATCTGCTAACTGTTAAAAGTCCACAGCAAAGAGACATTAAGGTGATTTGTTGCAAAAGCAGAAGTAGAGTTCAGTATAAATCCAAACACATATTTCATTATTAGTTTCAAATAAGAGAGAATGTGTTGAAATATCAGATTAAATGAAGACATTTTTGAATGTCCGCAGACGATATACGTCTGCTCCCCGTCCTCTTTATTTCAACCTAATAAACAACGTTCCGCGTGCATATTTGGCTGCGAGGTCCATGCATAGTCAAATAAACCTTGTACAAGGGCTCCTGTTAGGGTCTTTGTAGTGCATTGCTTCTCCAGGGACTACTTTATGTGGCAGACCACTGTGCTAGGTGCTCTTAGGTCCTGCACAGCAGCATTGTATACCTGTGATTGATGCGTGTCAGTTCTGCTTTGACCAGTAAAGTATGATAAACCTGAGCTCCCTTCTCCAGTGTTTTATTTAGTAATTAGTTGTGTTCTAGGCCACATACACAACAGTCTTCAAGGTGTTTTTATTGACCAGTAGGATCCTGTAGACTAGGACTAGAGGACTAGAGGTATATCTGCTATTTTTGAATCACTAAAGCATAAAAATAACGGTTGAATTTGTTCAATTCTAAAATGACACAGCTTTCCTGGTCTTAATGGGCCTACCTGTCGATCCGTCGCAGTCTGGGAGGTCTTCATAGTTCCGCCTGGACAGAACTGCCACAGCCAGCATGGAGATCACGCAGATCAGAAAACACAGCTTCATCTGGTAACAGCAGTAATAATGATGAACACAATGTTAACAATAGGCTAGGCTACTGCAAAAAATAATTACATTCATGTTGTTCAAAATCTACAGAAAACTGTTTTGATTTTGTCACAAAGTAAGTAGTAGGCGTAGTTGTCGCATTTACTATGAAATCGTAAATTTTTGTCAGTCAGTCAGTGTGACACGAAAAGGAACCAGTTTCCAAGTGATTTGTCACCATCAAGGGTGCACACTTGTTGGCTTGTGTATGGACAAACAAACTACAAACTTTATGTGGCCAGGTGGAGTTGAGCCTCAGGAGCCACCATAGGGACAGTCCACCAGGTGGAGCGAGATCAATTCGTGGCGGTAACGACTGGCCACGACCTATTTTTTTACGCCATGACGTATTCTTCATTATCCGCCATGGCAGAACAAAATCCGCCCTGGCGAGTACAAAATCCGCCCTGGCGAGTACAGAATCCGCCGTGGCGGGGACTCGCCACGACCTATTTTTTTACGCCATGACGTATTCTTCATTATCCGCCATGGCAGAACAAAATCCGCCCTGGCGAGTACAAAATCCGCCCTGGCGAGTACAGAATCCGCCGTGGCGGGGACTCGCCACGACCTATTTTTTTACGCCATGACGTATTCTTCATTATCCGCCATGGCAGAACAGAATCCGTGGCGAGTACAGAATCCGCCATTGTTTATTTTTTTTTTGCGTGCCGTGGTGCAGGTTTTATTGTCCTAGTATTACTATTCTGATGCACTAGTAAGTTGTCAGTACTCAGTAGTCATGTGTGTACATACGTACCTCGACAACAAAACTTGCATGGATAACCCCAATTCCAATACCAACATATTTGATTTAGACATTCATCTAGAGAGACAATAAAATAATAATGGTTAATGATCTGCTAACTGTTAAAAGTCCACAGCAAAGAGACATTAAGGTGATTTGTTGCAAAAGCAGAAGTAGAGTTCAGTATAAATCCAAACACATATTTCATTATTAGTTTCAAATAAGAGAGAATGTGTTGAAATATCAGATTAAATGAAGACATTTTTGAATGTCCGCAGACGATATACGTCTGCTCCCCGTCCTCTTTATTTCAACCTAATAAACAACGTTCCGCGTGCATATTTGGCTGCGAGGTCCATGCATAGTCAAATAAACCTTGTACAAGGGCTCCTGTTAGGGTCTTTGTAGTGCATTGCTTCTCCAGGGACTACTTTATGTGGCAGACCACTGTGCTAGGTGCTCTTAGGTCCTGCACAGCAGCATTGTATACCTGTGATTGATGCGTGTCAGTTCTGCTTTGACCAGTAAAGTATGATAAACCTGAGCTCCCTTCTCCAGTGTTTTATTTAGTAATTAGTTGTGTTCTAGGCCACATACACAACAGTCTTCAAGGTGTTTTTATTGACCAGTAGGATCCTGTAGACTAGGACTAGAGGACTAGAGGTATATCTGCTATTTTTGAATCACTAAAGCATAAAAATAACGGTTGAATTTGTTCAATTCTAAAATGACACAGCTTTCCTGGTCTTAATGGGCCTACCTGTCGATCCGTCGCAGTCTGGGAGGTCTTCATAGTTCCGCCTGGACAGAACTGCCACAGCCAGCATGGAGATCACGCAGATCAGAAAACACAGCTTCATCTGGTAACAGCAGTAATAATGATGAACACAATGTTAACAATAGGCTAGGCTACTGCAAAAAATAATTACATTCATGTTGTTCAAAATCTACAGAAAACTGTTTTGATTTTGTCACAAAGTAAGTAGTAGGCGTAGTTGTCGCATTTACTATGAAATCGTAAATTTTTGTCAGTCAGTCAGTGTGACACGAAAAGGAACCAGTTTCCAAGTGATTTGTCACCATCAAGGGTGCACACTTGTTGGCTTGTGTATGGACAAACAAACTACAAACTTTATGTGGCCAGGTGGAGTTGAGCCTCAGGAGCCACCATAGGGACAGTCCACCAGGTGGAGCGAGATCAATTCGTGGCGGTGACGACTCGCCACGACCTATTTTTTTACGCCATGACGTATTCTTCATTATCCGCCATGGCAGAACAAAATCCGCCCTGGCGAGTACAAAATCCGCCCTGGCGAGTACAGAATCCGCCGTGGCGGTGACGACTCGCCACGACCTATTTTTTTACGCCATGACGTATTCTTCATTATCCGCCATGGCAGAACAAAATCCGCCCTGGCGAGTACAAAATCCGCCCTGGCGAGTACAGAATCCGCCGTGGCGGGGACTCGCCACGACCTATTTTTTTACGCCATGACGTATTCTTCATTATCCGCCATGGCAGAACAGAATCCGTGGCGAGTACAGAATCCGCCATTGTTTATTTATTTTTTGCGTGCCGTGGTGCAGGTTTTATTGTCCTAGTATTACTATTCTCGGAATTATTTCATCCTCTTGTAGCGTAACGGTTAGCGCTCTCGCCCCTATAGTCAAGGCACTGTGCCGGGCCAGGTTCGATTCTTGCAAAAAACAAACTTTTTTTTTTTAAAGTTATTTTTTTACCCGTACATACAGTGTGTGTGCGTGCGTGCGTATACAGTGTGCGTGCGTGTATGCGTGCGTGCGTATACAGTGTGTGTGTGTGTGTGTGTGTGCGTGCGTGCTTCATCGTATTTATTATTATTATTATTAATATGCAGGTAATAATAATAAATACGATGAAGCACGCACGCACGCATATACAGTGTGTGTGCGTGCGTGCGTATACAGTGTGCGTGCGTGTATGCGCGCGTATACAGTGTGTGTGTGCGTGCGTGCGTGCGTGCTTCATCGTATTTATTATTATTACCTGCATATTAATAATAATAATAATAATAATAAATACGATGAAGCACGCACGCACACACACTGTATACGCACGCACGCACACACACTGTATATGCGTGCGTGCGTGCTTCATCGTATTCATTATTATTACCTGCATATTAATAATAATAATAATAATAATAAATACGATGAAGCACGCACGCACACACACACACACACACACACTGTATACGCACGCACGCATACACGCACGCACACTGTATACGCACGCACGCACACACACTGTATGTACGGGTAAAAAAATAACTTTAAAAAAAAAAAGTTTGTTTTTTGCAAGAATCGAACCTGGCCCGGCACAGTGCCTTGACTATAGGGGCGAGAGCGCTAACCGTTACGCTACAAGAGGATGAAATAATTCCGAGAATAGTAATACTAGGACAATAAAACCTGCACCACGGCACGCAAAAAAAAAATAAACAATGGCGGATTCTGTACTCGCCACGGATTCTGTTCTGCCATGGCGGATAATGAAGAATACGTCATGGCGTAAAAAAATAGGTCGTGGCGAGTCCCCGCCATGGCGGATTCTGTACTCGCCACGGCGGATTTTGTTCTGCCATGGCGGATAATGAAGAATACGTCATGGCGTAAAAAAATAGGTCGTGGCGAGTCGTCACCGCCACGAATTGATCTCGCTGTCTCTCCCACTTCCTCATTGACAATCAGGTGACTATTTAAAGGCCCTGTCATCTGCCAAACTGGTGAACGCTGCCGAGGGTCTCGAGACCTGGGTCTGCGGCTGGGTTTTTATTTACAGTATACTAGTGCCAGGGTGAGTAACATGTCTCAAGACTGTTTTAATCCTGTTTCATTCTTTATCTAAATGTAGCTGTTACCATTCAGGTCTATGTTAATTCCTTATGAATCTAAACATTATCTGTCATCATTCAGGTTGATAATTCATGTGCCCTAGCTGGCTAGCTGTGCTGACCTCTTTCATGTGGCAGGAGGGAATGTGTGGACATTTCAAGGTATAGAATCAAACAATTTGTTACAATTATTTATTTAGTTTATATTTATATTGTGTACTAAATGTATGTTGTTCCCACTCCTTTACATCTAGCCACTGCTGCTTTGTTTATGTTAATTTTGTATTTGATTATTTGAGCCATTTATTTTACTGTGTGAATTAATTAGGTTTTGTCTTTTGTTTGTTCCCAATGCTGATTGTATTGCCCATCCAGAGTCAGGGAGCCAAGTGGTGTAGCTGACCTACGTACTGAAGGGGTTCACAATAGGTCTCACTGTAGTCCACAGCCCAGGTCTGTTAGTGTGAATCATAGACTGTAAAAAATATGGACAAAGCGTTCCGCGGGTCTAACATGAACGTAAAATGAAGCCTGTCAGTCCTTGAATTGTACATCGCCATCTTTCTAGATCCGTTTGGGCCCAGCTGGCCATTGGCTGGCCCAGACAACGAGGCGGGACTTCCCCCCTTCTTCTCCGTTGGTTTTTATTTTGACTCGAGTGGGTGGGGAATCCCGATCATAGACTGTAACGGTAGCCACGCCCCTCAGAACATACGCGACTTTATGGTCATTTTTTTAATAAATGGGACCATCATTTTCCAAAAAGAATATTATGACATTAAAAATGAGACTTTAAACTAGTGACTGGAAGCAGAAAGTATTCATGACCATGTTTATTAAGGTAATACAGTCTAGGTGAAGTTGGGCCCAAATACATGGACTTCTATGGGGCTATGGGTTTTTTGGGCCCAATGACAGCGCCACAACAGGCCATTATATGGACTTTCAGGAAATCCCGATTTCCTTAGTAGCTTCACAAAATATCTGTCTGACTGCCCCCCTGGTGTGAATGCGTGCACCTCTTTTTCCATGGTGGCACTCCTTCATCCTTTCGTATGCTGTTTGCTGTGTGTGCTGTGCTCTTAGGTGGTTATAGTGGTGTAGCCTATTCTGTAGCTTAGCTTTCCCCTAAAAGTGGTTGTTGGCAGCTGACTGTTTTTTAATCTTTATATTGTAGTCTTTGATCTTTACCTCTGTTTTATTTATCTTGTGGTACATTGGTAGTATAGGCCTATAGCAAACTGGTTCCTACGAGCTGTGACTGCAATGTGTGATTTTAATCAATTCAGTATGTATGCCAGTATTTGTAGTTTTTAACAGTCTGTGTTCCACTAATACATGTATTTGGGGGAAGTTCATCTCATGTCTCATTGTGTGAATTTGTTTGTGGGGAACCCAATTTAGAGTATTCACCTATCCCTTCTATTCCTTGATACCTCAAGGTGGTGTAGTCGTACAATTTGAATGTCTAAGCGTAAATTCCTTGCGGCACCTGGTTACATTTATTTATTCAAGAAAAGCGTAAATTAATCTCTCCCTCACTCTCCCCCTCCCCCCTCCCTTCTCTCTCTCTCTCTCTCTCTCTCTCTCACCGTAGCTCTGCCGTGGAGTCTAAAACAATCAAAATGGGGTTCAGGTCTTTAAATATTTTCTTGGAAACGCACATGTAACCACTGATTTGGACCAAAACAATAAAGGATTTCACTGTGTCAATAAGGAAAGAAATAACGGTAGTGGGTCGCATACACCAAGACTTCAGTTCAGCGAAGTTATGGATGAAAAGGAAATCATCTGACTGCAACCGGACCAATGTTAAAAGTTGCCGTGGGACTCAACCATTATGACGGAGTATACATTGGGGTCCGTATACAGACATGGAATATGACGTCCCCTAGCGGCGGGGTCCGTTTATATACAGACATGGGAAAGAAATAATTAAGTCAAAGTATCAATACTGCAATATAGAAATACTCTGTTACAAGTTGTGGGAGGTCGAGTGGGAAATATAACTCAGAGTGCAGTATCAGGGGTTAGACACACGAGGGCGCCCCTTTCTTTATTTCTCCAATAGGTTCAAACAAAGTCATTTGCACAAACAGAACTCAAACAGTTATTATTCTTTGCATGAGGTCCCGGTTCCGAGCATAGACTGTAAAAAATATGGACAAAGCGTTCCGCGGGTCTAACATGAACATAAAATGAAGCCTGTCAGTCCTTGCAATGGAAGTCGCCATCTTTCTAGATCCGTTTGGGCCCAGCTGGCCCATTGGCTGGCCCAGACAACGAGGCGGGACTTCCCCCCTTCTTCTTTGTTGGTTTTTATTTTGACTCGAGTGGGTGGGGGATCCCGTTCATAGACTGTAACGGTAGCCACGCCCCTCAGAACATGCGCGACTTTATGGTCATTTATTTTATAAATGGGACCATAATTTTCCAAAAAGAATATTATGACATTAGAAATGAGACTTTAAACTAGTGACTGGAAGTAAAAAGTATTCATGACCATGTTTATTAAGGTAATACAGTCTAGGTGAAGTTGGGCCCAAATACATGGACTTCTATGGGGCTATGGGTTTTTTTTAGCCCAATGACAGCGCCACAACAGGCCATTATATGAACTTTCATTTCCTTAGTGGCGGTCTTCTTTCACCGGGCATGGCGGCTCTAGCCAACTTAAAGTCTCTTCCAAAGGGTGAGCTAAACATAACATGGGCCTGTCTTCCTTCACAGGGTTGGACGTGACACTTTATCTAGAGCCTGCTAGATTAGTCTCTACGGGGTTATCTTCATTCAACAATCTTCAGTGTACAACACCACGGTGACTTTCTTCATTCACAGTCTTCATTTAGCATCAACAGTGTGACTTCCTTCATTCACAATCTTCGTTATTATCCTTAGCTGCTCATTGCCACTATGAGTGCCTCTTCTTAATAACACGGGTGATAGATAGTGAACGGTTTGTCTTACTGCGACCTTATGGAGCTATGGAGCTGCCGTTTTCCTGCGAGGGTCCCGTCTTCCGCAACTCGTCCCCGATACGAGTCAGGTGGGTCTCCAGCATGCATGCGGCTCTCCGGTGTATACTTCTCTATGGGGGGCACACGCTCCTGTGTGTGCTTCCAGCCCCACTCCTACAAGCCTGATGATGTGGAAATACAATAGTACATTGAGTGGTGGTACAAGCGATCAAACAACATGCATAGTTCACACGGGAGGGTCCATAAGTGAGAGAAGTGTGGAATTACCATCCAACACCGAGTGGACGGCATATGCTGCCTGCGCGTCTGTGTGTAGCAGGGATCTGATACTGCTAGGTGCGCAGGTTGTTTATAAAGGGCGCGGCTGACAGGCTGTGGCTGTCGTTAATTGCTAACCAGGGCGGCGGCCGGAATGAGCCGCAGCTGATTTAGAATTGCTCTGGGATAGTACACTGAGTCTATGACACGGCCGTGGGCGTGCCTGGTTGTCATGGTAACGCGCCCCTCCCCCTGAGGCGAGACCTGACACACTCCACAAAGTAAAAGTCCAGAACTCAGAATGAGTAAAAGTATCGACATCAAAATGTACTTGAAGTAAAAGTAGGCTACTCATTGTGCAGAATTTTGTCCCATTTCAAGTTTTCAAATGTATAGAAATCTTTTTGAAAATACCAGATCTGCAAGCTCACAATATACAGTACGTCGAGTTGCGCATTGTCAGCTTGTAGATCGGCTAAGTTTTGAAATAAATGTAGTGGAGTTAAAAGTACAATAATGAATTGCATTTTTATAGCGCTTTTCCAAGTGCTCAAAGCGCTTTACAATGGTTCATTCATTCATACATTGGGAGGTGAAGCGGCGAACAGTCGACGCCAGCGTCCTCACTTCCCACCCCCAATCCAACCCTTGATGCTGAGTGTCAAGCAGGGAGGCACTGGGTCCATTATTTAGAGTCTTTGGTATGACCCGGCCGGGGATCGAACCCCGACCTCCCAGTCTCAGGGCGGACACTCTAACCACAAGGCCACTGAGCTGGTAAAGCTGGTACAATATTTGGATCTGAGAAGTAGTGGAGTACAAGTAAAAGTATTGGAAATTGGATTGACTCAAGTAAAGTACAAAATGACCTCAAAATTGTACAGTACAGTACTTAAGAAAATGTTGGCATATAGCCTATCATTATTAAAGTGATCATAAAATGGACTGACCGTTTCAAAGCTGTTATCCTGTTGGCTCGTTGCTTCTGAGATTAATCTAACTCGGAACCTGACAATCAGAGGCGGATTTACCGTTGGGCTAGGGTGGGCTGAAGCCCGGGGGCCCACAGCTAGGGGGGCCCCCGAAAAAAATTAAAGAAAATAAATAAATATTATATTATAATCTTTTTATTTTATTTTTTTATATATTATAAAATTGTAAACTATTGAAATCCAATTCAAGTGAAATGTGTGAAACTTTATTTCTATTTACTTTACAGTTTATTTAGATTACACAGGCGAGGCGACAGACAGGTCTCCTCCCCTCCCTTTTTGACTCTTTGGGTTCCTCTCCTCTCCTCTTGTGTATGACTGTGCCGTATGCGCGGCGACTCCGGCGAGTTCTGACTGTAGATAGAGGTGGAGAGTCTGGAGACAGCAGAGCAGGCAGCAGTGCAGTCCGTGTTAATGAAACCCCATGAACCAGATAAGATCGCGTTGCGCCTTGGACCCGTGCGTTGATGGGACATTTAGATTTAAAAGGCGAACGGATGGAAGTGTGTATAAAAACAACAACGAGAGGGGAACTAACGTTAGCCACTTAGCCTCGTATTAGCTGGTTAGATAACGTGGTTATCACTACAGCACAACAAGCCTCCAGTCCGGTGTAGCTACTTGTGAATGAAACAACACGTGGAAGCTAACATTAATCTCTAGCGGTCTAGTCTGCTATGTAGAGCAACTGTATATAGTAGCCCGTGTGTGTGTCACACCATGTAATGCACAATTGAGTATTCATATAGCAGTCGTTCTCAACCTGTGGGTCCCCACATGATTTGAAGGCTCTAAAAGAAAAAAAAAACCATTACTGCATCAAAAGTAATCAGCAAACCATGCATGCTATAAAAACTGGTCAAACATTGGCCAGATTATTAAATAATAAAGAAAAAGGCAACAATTGTGAAAATAGCCGATCTTCAGTTCACAATGAGTTTGTAGATCGGCTATTTTCACAATATTTATCTGTGGAACCATTCTGTTGCTTGTCTGGGTGGGGGGGGTCCCCAGTTCAAATACCGTATGATTACTTTGGGGGACCACAGCCTGAAAAGGTTGAGAACCACATAGACTAACTGAATATTCCTAAAATTGCTAGCCTATATAAAATATAAATGTTGTGACTTGCTTATGTAACTATTCATTGATTCACTCGTATACCAAAATCCATTTTGGAAAAAAGAAAAAATCACACCTGAGGGACGTACATTTCGCATTATCTAAGGTTTGGATAGTTGGTTTCAAGGTGATGTACTGGTATGATTGCTCAGTAGTTGCTGATGTCTGCTCAGGAGGTTTGAGTGTTTGCTCAGACCGATTTTCTTTTAGAGGGAACATTGGGCCTGGTACCCCAAAATGAAAACAAAATAGCCCAAAAAGAATTCGGCCTCGCGGCTGCGCCGATCGGTCGAATCGCAATATGCCCCCCAAGGGGGGCCCTCAAATTTGGTCCAGCCCGGGGGCCCTCAGGAAGGTAAATCCGGCTCTGCTGACAATAGAATGAGGAATTGGACTTATATCCACTCAACAGAGCTAAAATGTGACCTTACCCATGATGCTGCTACGGTCACTGATATGTGAGTCATACTGTAACAGATTAAAGGTTTGATATAGAAAACTTGATGTTCTCCAAGATGAGATGTGCTTCAACAGTTGCTCAAAAGGCAAACACACACACACACACACACACACAGAATGCTTTGTGTCACAAATGTGTCCTTGGTCTTGTCTGTGGCATTTTTTTCCTTCTCTTTTACACATCTTTATAATGTTCTCATTTTAATCACAAGACCCAATTACTGAATGTCAAGTCTCCAGGTGTTCTGTATGACACTGGGTTAGGGACCCTGGGTTAGGGACTGGGTTAGACCCTAACCCTAACCCTAACCCTATGTCACTGACTGTATGGCAGTCCAACTAGTACTAGTGGTTTTATTTGCAAGGACCCCCCCTAACTTTGAGAGTGTACACATGGAGAGAGTTATAGGGGATTCACACTATAGCTAAATTCCAATACCCAAAATCTCGGGCACTCGCTCACTCCCACTCGGTCACTCGGGGTCATTCCAGCGTGACCCGGAAATGGTTAACGTTCCGATTGTTAAAGTGCTCCATCGAGGAGGAGAGGAGAGTCGAGTGGAGGAGCCGAGTGGGCTCGAGGAGACCGCATATATAGCGAGTGTACATCGGGTGCAGGCTCGGTGGGGTATTTTGTCTCCTCGCGCCGGATTTCCGCATCACGTTTACACGTTTTTCCTTCTCCAGTGACGTATAAAAACGCCCCCTCCACATGTGGATGGATAGTACACAAACGCAAGCGATCGAATTATCGAAGAATTTAAGCAGAGATCATGGCAAGGAAGGAGGCAGAACCAATCCATATATGTAAGTTTGTGCATACATGCGCTATTATTTATTCTGGAATAAATGGCTGTGCACACCAACAATGTTAATTATAGAGATAGCAATGTGGCCATCCACATTGATGAATGAAGATAACTAACTGGTTCTGTAACTTCTGTGCACATGTTTTTTTTTTAAGGAATCCACATATCAAAACAATATACATCCAAACGTAAAGAAAATAAAATGACAGTTCATATATGTAAATCTATGAATATTATGTGCATATTCTGTCTCATCAAAGACACATTTGTGATTTGAATCGACATACTAGCTTTACACTAACAATTCCTTTTTAGGGACAGATGAAGAGACTCGTTCGCTCATACATGTGAGAACAACAAATGAGCATCTGTTTGATGGCAGACGCAATTCTGCCAAAACTGCATGGACGTGAGTTGCATCAATTAGCATTGTATTTGTCACAATATGTATCAGAACAAACTGAGCTTTAGTGGTGTACATTTCAACTTGCAGGATAACCTATAGAAAGTGCATATCCACATTGTTTTGTAGCTTTCAATGAAATACATGTTCATCTTTGACAAAGATGAACATGTATTTCATTGAAAGCTACAAAACAATGTGGATATGCACTTTCTATATGTTAAATGTTCAGTCAGCTGCTGGACTGTATTTGACTATATATGTAGAGTTGACAATTGTATGAATGTGTGTATCCTGACATCATCCCTATTCCAAGTTCAATAGCATGAACCATTACCATCAAATTCCCAACACATGTAATTGATTAGTAGAACGTGTGCATGTAACATGTTTTGTATTCCTCAGGAAAGTACAGAGTATGATGGAGGTGGAAGGTATTATCACCACCACCCAGCTCCGCAAGAAATGGGACAATTTGAAACGAAAATACAAGGTATGGTTGCAGTGTGCAATTTCAAGTGCTTCGTGCCGTTTGGCCTCTGCTGTGTGTGTGTGTGTGTGCATGTATGTATACTAGTCTCACACATTGTGAAACTTGTAAGGCTGTTCAACTACAATGTTGCTTCTTTTCTTGTAGGAGATCAAATGTCCCCCTACTGGGTCAGGGACAGAAAGGGGAGGACACGCCTATAACATGGACCTGGTTTGCTGAGATGCATGACGCCATCGGGGACACCCCCTCTATGGTGCCCCCGGTTCTAATCGATTCAACGAGCACTTCAGTCCAGACGGCCAGTGGTGTGTCCTTCCAAATGCCTGGCTCATCTCCTGGCCAGGAGGACGGTGAGCCAGGCAACTCTGTCTGTCCCCCATCCTCCGGTTCTACTGCATCATCCTCCACCTCATGTCCATCCACCGGTTCATCATCCTCCTCCTCATTTTCCTCTGCCAAACGCCCATCCGCCTCATCCTCCTCCACCTCATCTTCATCTGCCGCCCCCCCATCCGCCTCATCCTCCTCCACCTCATCTTCATCTTCCGCCTCATCCTCTGCTCCGTCAACCAAAAGAAGAAGGAAAACCATTACTGACTTCCTTGAGGAAGAGCAGAGGAGGGAGGAAGAGCGCCAGGCTAGGGAGGAGCAGCGCCATGCTGCTCAGCAGCGGGACAATACTAGGTTCCTTGACCTGTCTGAGGAGCTGGTGAAAAAAAAAAAAAAATCTTTTCTTTATACATTTATTGAATTTTTTAAGAGGCATTTTTTAAGAGACATTTATTTAATTTAAGAGGCATTATTTCATTTCTTCAGAGGCATTTTCAGAGGCATTATTTCATTTCTTCAGAGGCATTTTCAGAGGCATTATTTCATTTCTTCAGAGGCATTATTTCATTTCTAAAGAAGCCAACGACCATCTGCTGGTATACTGTACATTTAAGTGAGTCTTTTGAGGTGCTGGAGTCACAAATAAATTCCCAATTGTGGCCATATTTGAGTGTGTGGATCCTCCCTTATTTCCCCCACCCCATTTCTTAAGAAAAAGGATATAAGCTTGTAGATGAACTATTTGCTATTTCTATAACAAATGTATTCTTTCATTCTATGCCAGAAACACTATCAATCATTACCCTAATAGGAATTGGTTTAATGTGTTTGTTTAAACTTCAATTCTTCAACTGCATTTAAGTTAACCAGTTTTTTTTTAACCAGGGCAGTATAGCACAAGTGGTAAGTTCCAATTCCATCTCATACTAATTAGAAGAAACACACTAGACATACTCCAGTATAGCATGTAAGAACATTAATTAAATGAAAAGAGTCTAGTGTATCAACGCCCAGAAGTTTTAATCATGAAATAAATGAAAGGTTAAACAAAACAAACAGAGAAAACTACAAATAATCATGGTCGTCCATGTGTCGTATGTGCTCTGGGTCTGGAGCCGACAGTCGGGCTGCCATTCTGTCCCGCAGACCTTCCCCACACTGTTCCCCCCTCTCTGGACCGGCTGGAGGTCCATCATCCTCCTCCTCCTCATTGTCAGGCTCTATTATGTCCCCTTCGGTCATGGCAATGTTGTGTAGGACACAACATGCCGTGACCACAGCTGGTACAAAGGTATTGTGGACCTCCAGGGCCTTGAAGAGCAGGGACCTCCATCTCACCTTCAGCCTGCCAAAGGCCCGCTCAATTATGGAGCGAGCCTTGGCATGGTGGTGGTTGTATCTGATCTTTGTGGGTTGGACTGGATCCCGATACGGTGCCACTAACATGATGGGAGCACTAATGCATGGGTAGCCACCATCACCCACAATAAAGTATCCTGGAGGAGGATACAGAGACTCCCTGTACATCGCGCTGTTAAGAGAAAATAATGTTATTTATTGTGCAGCAAGGGGGAAATGCCTTGGCATATCAAGCCCACACACATGAATGATAAGTAAAGGTATTTGGACCATGATCCTGCCAGATGGAATGATACAATTCTCATACCTGTTCCTCAGGATTCTGGCATCATTTACACGGCCAGGATACCCCACAAAGGTGTTAAGGAACCTGGCCTTGGCGTCACATAAACCTTGCAGCTGCAGAATCAGAAGCAACTTTAGTGTCACATCACAGGTTTACAGGTGAAACTAATTCATCAGTGGGTGAATTCGTTTGAGGCCCCATCGTTTATGACATTTCCATAAAGAAATGGGAGAATAAGAACAGTGCAAAGGGGAAGAAAATGATCTACATATTTATTTACACATAGTACTTGATAAGACATAAGGTGATACCTGTATGGAAGGGAAGACCTTTCTGTTCATATACTCCTGGCAGTGTGGTCCAGAGGGGAGCTTAATGCGTATATGGCACCCATCAATGGCACCAACACATTTTATGAACACTGGACTGTTGCCCAGGCCTTCAAAGCCTCGCCCAACCTCTGCCAGCTCATGAGCAGCAGGGAACCGGATGACCTATTGTTAAACAAAAAAACATGATTATTTAATTACTGCATTGCATATCCGTATCTTAAGAGTAGTTGTGTCATATATGTTTGAATGAGTGTGTTGTTTGTTGTTCTTGTTGTTCTCATTTTGTATGTTGAAGCATGTGTATTTGGAATGAGCTGTTGAAAGGATTCTAGAATATCATGCTTCATGTTAAACCAAAAAGAAAACTGATCACCTCTGTGCGGAGAGCTGCAATGGCATACGTGCCACTGTGGACCAGCCTATGCACAGTGGTCTTTGGCATGTCAAATGCCCCAGCCACCACCAAATAGGAGGCGCCATGTGCCAGCCAGTATAGTGTGACAAGCACCATGATGTCCCGTCCCCAGCCATGTGTCCCCTCATTTGGCAGCAGCCTGATGAGGGCCACGATAGTCTCCCGGCTCAGGCGGTACTCCCTCCTGAGGTGAGGGTAGTCGAGATCAAACCAGATCCTCAGGACACGCACACTCCTGTTCACGATGGGGTATCTGACTAGGGATGGACTTTGGTCCTGTGAATTGAAAGTGAATGATTGTTGTCATGTACACATGAACTATATGACTATCTGTATGTAGTCTAAAATACATGCAATTTATCAAGAATCTCTACAATGGCATGAGGCCTGCCATTAATAACTTTGCTATGTATCCATTCATGTCAATGACTGACCGTAATGAGTGCTTGACAGTGCATGCAAAACACAAGATGTGTGAATTGTAGGATTTTGTTTGACATCCATGACATTGCCTACCCACTTACTGATGTTTGGTTTAAGAACAGCTGGCTTACCTTGTGGATGAGCAGGATTAATGCACGGCGGATACGTGCTCTCCTGCGAGCGGACAGGGCCTGCTGCTCATTTTGTTGCTCTTTCCTTTTCAGCTGCAGCCACAGCCAAGAAGCTGTAATCAAAGCTGTCTTCATCTTGTCTGGTGATCATCAAATTGTTTGTAGAGACCCTTTTATATTCTTGATATTCGTTCATGATAGGCATCACCTGGTGTGTGTTCTGTGTTGCCAGCCAATAGGGCATATAGTAATTAAGGTCCATAACATTTGGAGTGTAAAGCAGCATTGCTGGGAATTAAAAATAAATAAATAGATTGACTGATTGAATCAGAGTTTTGAATATACAGTCCAAGGAAGGTACAGGTCAATACAAAAACTGCTATATGGTCTTCCATTTTCAATTCATCAAAACATTTAAAGACATAAATACACACATCTATGCAAAAATAAAAATAGAAATCATGAAATACACAGTTAGAAAAAAAGGGAATAATAAGTGAACCAACAGTATAGAAAAATAGAGGGGGAGATTAAATAAGATTGTGATGAATTGTCTATTCTGCTATTCGGTAGGCTACTATTCTATGCATGTGTGAGCAGGGCACTTTACCACTATACGTCACCCTGGGAGTTTCACCTGGCAGAGATTAATATGATAATAATACAAAATGATAGGCTACCAATTGAAAACCCACTGGGCTGAGATAAAGAAAAGGAGCAGAGACGTGCGTTTCCAATTGTACAATGATTATTTTATTTATAACTCAAAAGCAGAATGAAATACGTATTAATAATGAATGGCTTCACTGCAAAGAGAAGATCATGTTAGAATATATCAATTCCCAAATCCTAGTTAAAATTGACTTTATTACAAAAGGGATTAAGACATGACAGTTGTGCTATACTATACCAGACAATAGCATGTGCTCCGCCAATGATGCTGTCATAGTAACAGGTCTACCTGGTTACACATGTAAACTTATATTTATGGCAATGACAACTCTCGCAGGGTATACGATCGGAAGGTTGTATTCAGCCCGTTGTGTTCCAGTGATCCAGCTGTGGGACACGTCACAAGTGATCGCCGAATTATGCCGTCGCTTTAAAATGATGCCGTAGTGCATTCCGATTCTAGAGGCAATTTCACTCCACCAGTGACCACCACTCTGTCCTCGCATCGAATCCTCTCCTCCTCCCTGGGGGCGGAGCCGAGGAGCGAGTGGAGGACGCGAGGAGAGTGAGCGAGTCTGAACGTTGCGGTATTGGAATTTGGCTTATGGGACTCGGGACCACTTGGCAGATGTTGTGGTAGTGTGAATGATGCGTACCGTTCCCGGGAGCGGATCGCCCAACCGTCCCCGGGACCGCATGGAGGGCGGGTCTCTGGACCGTTGAAGTGTATTCAGATACGGATCGTTCCAATGTGAATGCATGCACCTAAAGAAGGAAGTGGACTGTTTTTTTTTTAGAACGTGACATCATCTCTAGGGACTGGGTTAGACCCTAACCCTAACCCCAGCATGATCCTACCACAGAATCACAATCCTCCGACCATAAGCATCTCCCTTCGGGTCATGCTGACAACTTTTCCATTTCCTGCACCCTACCTATTCCTGTTCTCATTAGGACTAGACATCCTACACTCTTTTTCACACCTCGCTCAGTAAATCCATCAAACCTCAGTCATATCTCTCGCCTCCCTATAGCCCCCCCCCACCAAGTTTGTCTCTTTTAAAATGGCCCTAATTAATGTCAGGTCAGCCTGTAACAAACCCTTTGTTATAAGGGACTTCTTTAAATCTCAACATCTTGATTTTTTGTTCCTGACGGAGACATGGTTAAAAGAAAAAGACAACATTACAGTGAACAAATTGTGTCCAGCTGCCTGTAGCATGGTAAACTCTCCTAGGCTGTCCGGCCGTGGAGGTGGCCTTGCTGCTGTTTTTTCCAAACAGTTCACCTGCCGCTCTGTGGACATTGATAATTTTAACACTTTTGAAGCACTCCTGCTTAGGATTGGAGCTGCTAAACCTCTTTTTATCCTTTTATGCTATCGCCCACCTGCAGGTTCAAAAAATGAGTTTTTAACAGAATTCTCAGATTTATTATCCTCTGTTGTTTTAATGACTGACAACCTGGTCGTGACCGGCGATTTCAACCTGCACATAGAAAATCCCTCTGATAACTCTGCCGCTGAATTTATTAATATTACACAATCTTTAAATCTCACACAGCATGTATCCGGACCTACACATGATCAAGGTCACACATTGGATCTCGTCTTCACTCTGGGTCTAAAACTCAACTCTCTTTATCTGGGTGAGTTTTTTCTCTCTGACCACAAATACATTATTTTTAACATTGATTTCGCCATTGAATCTCAACCCATCAAACGCTCTATCCGCTCTCGCCATCTAAATAACACCTCTGCAGAAAAGTTTGCCTCTGTTTTTGCAGCCCTTACCACCAATGAAACTGTCCCCACTGACACAAATGACCTTGTTTCCCATTTTAACTCCCTTTGTTTATCTACCCTAGATATAATCGCCCCCCTCAAAATAAAAAATAAAGGTTCCAGTGCCAACCCCTCCCCATGGATGAATGACGACATCCGCAGTCTAAAAAGGGAATGCCGAAAGGTAGAGCGGCGGTGAAAGAAATCTAGGGAAAACGTCCATTTCACACATATGAAGGAACTTTTATTTGCTTTTAACCAAAAAATTGATGAGGCCAGATCCACATATTTCTCCAATTTAATCAACCTCAATAAACACAAGCCAAAAGCCCTTTTTGCAGTCATTAACACTTTAGTAAACCCAGCTCCCCCCCCTATTCCTGTTTTCTCTGACGCTGACTGTGAATGTTTCTTATCATTTTTTATACACAAAGTTGACAATATTAGGTCTAATATCACCCCATCTAGCATAACCATAGCTGTCCTTCCTCCTCAAGTTCCCTCTTTTTCCCAGTTTAACATCATCTCCTTAGTTGATCTTGCACCTATTGTGTCACATATGCACCCCTCCTCTAGTCCTATTGACACCATTCCTACTGCGCTTTTTAAAGACGTTTTTAACAGCCTTGGCCCCAGGGGGGCAGTCAGACGGATATTTTGTGAAGCCACTAAGGAAATGAAAGTTCATATAATGGCCTGTTGTGGCGCTCTCATTGGGCTCAAAAAAACCCATAGCCCCATAGAAGTCCATGTATTTTGGCCCAACTTCACCTAGACTGTATTACCTTAATAAACATGGTCATGAATACTTTTTGCTTCCAGTCACTAGTTTAAAGTCTCATTTCTAATGTCATAATATTCTTTTTGGAAAATTATGGTCCCATTTATTAGAAAAATGACCATAAAGTCGCGCATGTTCTGAGGGGCGTGGCTACCGTTACAGTCTATGAACGGGATCCCCCACCCACTCGAGTCAAAATAAAAACCAACGAAGAAGAAGGGGGAAGTCCCGCCTCGTTGTCTGGGCCAGCCAATGGCCAGCTGGGCCAAAACGGATCTAGAAAGATGGCGACTTCCATTGCAAGGACTGACAGGCTTCATTTTACGTTCACGTTAGACCCGCGGAACGCTTTGTCCATATTTTTTACAGTCTATGCTTGGCCCTCATATTCTGGAAATCATCAACAGCTCCCTATCCTCCGGTTCTGTCCCCGATCACTTTAAACATGCTATTATTCAGCCTCTTTTAAAAAAACCTAGCCTTGACCCCCTTGTTTTCAGCAACTATAGACCTATCTCCAAACTCACTTTCATTTCAAAATTATTAGAAAAAGTAGTCTGCACACAATTATTACAGTTTCTCAACCAAAATAGCCTATTTGACAAATTCCAGTCCGGTTTTCGTCAGATGCACAGCACTGAGACCGCTCTCCTAAGAGTCTCCAGTGACATCCTTATGAGGGCAGATGTTGGGGAGTGTTCAGTGCTGCTGCTCCTCGACCTAAGTGCAGCTTTTGACACCATTGACCATGCCATTCTCCTCGATCGTCTCCATCAGTGGGCTGGTTTAACTGGGCTGGCCCTGAATTGGTTCTCCTCGTACCTGTCTGGTAGAAGCGTAGCTGTTGCTGTTGACAGTTTTGCCTCCCCCTCAGCTCCCCTGACCTGTGGGGTCCCCCAGGGTTCCATACTTGGTCCAATTCTGTTTTCCCTTTACATGCTCCCCCTAGGCACCCTTATCAACACTTTCGAAGGCATCTCATATCACTGTTACGCCGACGACACGCAATTATATATTTCTTTTAAACAAAATAACCTCTCCAAACTCTCAATCATGCATGACTGCTTAACCGCCATAAATAACTGGATGACACAAAATTTCCTTCAACTAAACGCAGACAAAACAGAAATACTTATCATAGGCCCTGAAACTATCTCCAACTCAATCCGTCAATCCCTTGGTCCACTGGCAACTAACGTCAAACCCATAGCTCGAAACCTGGGTGTCTTTTTTGACACCCAGATGAACCTCGAATGTCACATCAAAAAGATCACCCAATCCTGCTTCTATCATCTGCGCAACATTGCAAAAATCAAGTCAATTCTGTCACCCCAAGACCTGGAAAAAATCATACACTCATTCATATCCTCCCGCTTGGACTACTGTAACGGTCTCTATACAATGCTTAACCATTCATCTCTATCCCGACTTCAACTGATTCAAAACACTGCAGCCAGAATACTCACAAACACCAACCGTAGGGCCCACATTACCCCTGTTTTAGCCTCGTTGCATTGGCTTCCAATTAAGGCCAGAATTGATTTTAAAATTATTTTAACAACCTATAAAGCTTTAAACGGGCTGGCCCCATCTTATATTTGTGACCTACTGCCGCCAAAGTCAAATGTTCGACCCCTTAGGTCCTCAGACAAATATCTACTGAAGATACCGGGGTCAAACCTAAGAACAAAGGGCGACCGGGCTTTCGCAGTGGTTGCCCCTACTCTCTGGAACGCCCTGCCCCTCATGATAAAAAACGCTGAGTCAGTTGACTCTTTTAAAAGACAGTTAAAGACACATTTATTCCGTATTTATTTTCCCATGTAGCTCTTACCCGATTTATTTTTCATACCTATGTTTTTGCGACTCTGCCTCTATAGTTTACCATTTCACATGCCTACATTTTCAGTTTTGCCTTGTTTATTCTTCGTTACATTTGTTATTGTCTTTTTACTTTTTTGTGCTATGTTTTTCCTGTTTGTTTTTAACTTGTTGATTGCTTGTTCCATGTTCTGTTCAGCACCTTGTGACTTTGTCTTGAAAGGTGCTTTTACAAATAAAATGTACTTACTTACTTACTTACTTACTAACCCTAACCCTATGTCACTGACTGTATGGCAGTCCAACTAGTACTAGTGGTTTTATTTGCAAGGACCCCCCCTAACTTTGAGAGTGTACACATGGAGAGAGTTATAGGGGATTCACACTATGGGACTCGGGACCACTTGGCAGATGTTGTGGTAGTGTGAATGATGCGTACCGTTCCCGGGAGCGGATCGCCCAACCGTCCCCGGGACCGCATGGAGGGCGGGTCTCTGGGGAAGCACCCTATGATCCGACGGACCATTGCTCCGAAGGAGCATTGGTTCGAGGTGCGCTGGGGGTCGGGAGAGGGTGGGTGGTTAGGTTTAGGTGTCTGCCCCGGGGGAGGTTAGGGTTAGGGTGAGGGTTTGAGGTAGGTTGTCGATCGGACCAATGGACCGTCGGCATATTGACGCGGACCCGGGTCTCTGGACCGTTGAAGTGTATTCAGATACGGATCGTTCCAATGTGAATGCATGCACCTAAAGAAGGAAGTGGACTGTTTTTTTTTAGAACGTGACATCATCTCTAGTCGACGAGCCAAGCGTCATGAAAAAAAACCGACACAGCCGCTGCAAGACACAGCGCTAGTGTTACCACTAGCGCTAAAATGTTCACCCACTGAGAACCGGTGGAGACAGGGACCGTGTTCTGCTTCAAAGAGAGGCTTAACACTGAGTTCCCTAAAGGAATGAATGAACTTCAATGAAGAGCTTTTATTGATTATTTTTCTTGTAATTGAACAGTTTGGATTTTGGTACTAAATATAAATTTGTAAACTGCAAAATATGAAAATAATAATACTGAATGTGAAACGTATTACATTGTACTACGAACTGTGAGTGAATTGATTGCACTAATGAGACCCAGCTGTGATCTGTCGCTTGGTTTGGCTATATATACCGGTATGTCATCTTTGTGAGACATCTTCCTACTCGTTTGCAACGCTGCAGTGATCCTGCCTTTATAGTTGTCTACCGTACCTACTACCTATCGCATACTAGTTCGACCAGCTTCAGGTAGTAAGTATAGGCCTATATTCGACTGCTGCAGTGCTGTACGTGCTGTGTTTGTTTGTCCTTTTCGTCTGTTGAGCTGCCAGACTTATAAGCAATAAGCAATCTAACTCATTCGAAACTTTATTTGAGCCATGTTTTCCATTCGTTTCAAACATGGCGAGAGGAACGCTCTGGACCAATATCCTGTTTGTTGGAAATTTGGGCCAACCAAAACATCCAAACACAGTTAGACAATACACACAAAAATTCAGAAATCTATGGAGTGATCAGTGAGTATTTGTCTGTGCGAGGGTTTAATAGAACAACAGAACAATGCCGTGTCAAAGTGAAGAGGATCAAAACACAGTATCATAAAGTAAAGGATGCGATGCGTTAGTCTGGCAGCTCAACAGACGAAAAGGACAAACTCCCGTGGTTCGATGCTGTAGACGGCATCCTTGGCCACAAGCCAGCAAGTGACCCAGACTTTCTGGAGTCACATCCCATCACACAATTAACCCCCGCTAACTCCGTCAACACTGTCGTCATCATCGTCTTCATCATCATCATCATCATCATCATCCGCAGCAGCAGCAACATCTCCACCTCCCAACCCGGCGTCCGATGAGGGCAGTAGCGGACCGTTTAGTCTGGCAGCAAGCGGTATAGTAGTATTTCACATTATCGTTAATGTTGTCATTACAAGTGAGATACTTGTGTGCAGATCTTGTGATGAAATGTGTATAAAATGCATCTAAACTATAGGTAACGGTCACAAGCATTTGCCCGTATCCATAATAAATTATTTTTATAATTTGGCTTCTTTATATGTTTAGTATGTTACCATGTATTACTAATGTAACACTTTAAATTAATGACTAAAATACATAGGCATAGGCTATATGAATAATGTAAATACAATCTAAATAAACTAAAGCTGTCAAATCTAGAGTAAAAATAACGGTCTCATTTAGCCTATATGGTGGATTAGAACTATAAATTACTTTACACCTCAGGCTGAAAGAGAATCATTCATCCAAGATTCCTACACAATTTCTGGTTGCCTGTCATTTTTGATCAATAGTTTGTTAATTTTGTGCATGTAGCCTACTTGATACCATCAAATGCTATTGCAGTTGAAAGGTCTAATGTTTTTGTCTTTTCATACTTTTAAGCTGACCGGCACTTCAGATGAGACACGCAGTGACAATTCCACACCAGTGACAATTCTCAACAAAAGGAAGAGGAAAGCCAAAACTGATTTGAGCACCATGACTACCTTCATGGATATGCAGCAGAGTCAGCATGTAGAGTTTATGCAGGCAGAGCAGGTTCGTCAGCAACAGGAGAACAACAGTCTTGATGCTTGGATGAAGACACAGATGGAGGTATGCAAAGCCTGTTTGACAGGATGCTGCCTTCATCCCAGCAGCAAAATGCAAAAAACACTTTACAGAGCGTAAAGTTTAATTTATCTCCACAGTTCTTTAAACGGCAAAAATAATCAAGTGAAGGAAAAAAAAAGGAATGTCCACATGATAAACTGCTAATAAATAAGGATTTATTGTAATGGTAACTGAATGTTCAAAAGGGAGGTTTCGGCCATGTAGGGTTCAGGAAGAAAACAAAGTTGACAGGGCATCTCTGATGGCGTTGGCCTGTGTGTTTTCCTGAGGGGGATATAATTCGTCTTCCTCATCGTCTGCAGAAACTGCAGCACTAGCCTCCAAATCCCCCTCCTCATCATAGGGCTCATTGTGTACTTCACAAAAATTGTGCAGTATACAGCAGGCTGTGATGGTGGCGTTTAGGTTTTTGATGTTGCAATCATACCTGTAGAATGACCAAACAGAGGGAATACTTTATAAACAGTTTTATTTCACATTACTGGTCCAGCTCTCAGTATATCCACTTCGATGGTATAGCATAGAAATGCACATAAACCTACAGAGTGAGCACTAGGTGATGAACGCTCTACAGTACCTCTTCATCAGGCATTGCCATCGTCCCTTGAGATGGCCAAATGCCCTCTCCACGGTGATCCGTGTCTTGCTTAGTCGGTAGTTGAAAGTTCTCTGGGCAGGAGTAGCACCGGTTTCAGGGTAGGGTTTCATCAACCAAGGGAGGAGTGGGTAGGCAGCATCACCCAACATCACCACTGGCCCATCTACACCTGATTTGATTTGATTTAAAATGGTTATTTTGAACATGGCAATTTAAAAATAAATGTAAGCAAATAAATCATAACAGGAGAAAAATGCATATTCAAAAAGGAGAAGAAGCATAATAAATACCTGCAATCCTGTCTGTGCGATTGGGGAACAGTGTGCCACTCTGACCCCTGTCAAAAACACTAGAGTTTGCAAAAACTCTAGCATCATGGACTCTGCCTGGCCATCCCACATTTATGTCCCAGAATCTGAGCCGGTGGTCTACAACAGCTTGCAGAATGACAGAGTAAAATCCCTTGCGGTTGTAGTAATCTGCAGGTGTGTTTGATGCTGACCTCATTCCAATATGTGATCCATCAATAACCCCTCCACAGTGTGAGAAACCAGTACATTCGCGGAAACCTTGGATGATGGTGTTAAATTCCGGTTCGGATGGTGTTTTGATGTACTGCGAGAGCAAATTGTTTCCACAATTACCTCTACGACCTCATTGGTGATCTCACATGCTGTTGAGATGGCAACACCAAATAAATGGGCTATGACTCTGTGTAATGTGTTGGTCGACAGTCTCACAATGCAGATGGCCACACGGTGTTCCACAGAAACAGGACACCTGAAATGGGTTGTATCCCTCTCAAGATGTGGCCGAAGAATGTCACACGGCTCCATGAAGGTGGTCCTCTTCATCCGGAAATTTTGTTGCCACTGCCGATCTCCCCAGGATGTAAGGACAAGCTGCCACCATGCCCTAGACCTCTCTTCAACCCAAATTGTCCTGAAGTAGAAATAAACTATGTTAATGTCATCAATACTTACTTTTTTGAATAGTGTAGAAAAAATCAAGGTGCTCAGTGGCGGACTGGCGGTACAAAAGTTAAAGTATGGTTTGTGCTTCAAGGATCAAAGGGGCAAGAAAGAGGGGTGATCAGAGCACTATTAATTAAAATAATGAGAGGGAGGATATAAAATCAGAGTAGGCCAACTTAATTATTACATGTTAAAATGCCTACATTTTCCGAGTAAAGAGTCTTTGCAGGGCATGAATGAAGTGCGTGCGTGCGCGCGCGCACGCACGCACGCACGCACGCACGCACACACGCACACACGCACACACACACACACAGTATTAGTGTGGAAAGTGTGTCTATTGTGTGTTGCTCACGTGAGCAACACAATCAAATTAAATATGTTGATAGATTGTGATAAACAAAGTATATCACAGCCCCAGCATGTAGACCATCACTGTAATAGCACCATACGAGGGAAAACAAATAGATGAGACGGACACAGACAGCTCATGTTTCACAGCTCCACACAGGACCCTGTCCTCACAGCAAGTGAGGCTTTTTATTGAATACTTGACACACCCATAATCACATCACATGCACCCACTCGCAGGTGGCACTGATCAGTGTTCAATTCCTCATTAACAAGGACCAAAATAATAATACGTTTGCCTCTGTATATATAGGTTACAATTAAGAGCATATCTTAACACCCCCACTATGGTCTTAGATTGTAACCTTACTTTTCTTATTTTCTTTTTTTCTTTCCAGTTTCACTTTCCAAACATAAAGTCAGCAAACTTAATCAACTTAAATTTTGTAGCAGGTTTAGTCATAACATCTGCTACATTTTCATTAGTTGGACAATAATGCAACACCACATTACCATCAGACACATGTGATCTAATAAAGTGGTATTTTGTGTCTATGTGCTTACATCTTTGTCGGCTTACGCCTTACAGGATTTTTTGCCAAAGCAATTGTTCCCTGGTTGTCCTCATAATCCATAGATGTACCATAATCATATTTGTCAAGATCTTCCAATAGCAATTTCAGATATAGGCACTCTTGGATTGTTGCTGGGTAACATGTCATTAGTCAGAAGGTTCATTGTTCCGAAATTACTATCCCTATCTCTAACCCTAACCTTAACCTAACCGCAAGCACGGGAGCAAACCTAAACCTAACCGCAAGCACGGGAGCAGTGCATGTTCGGACTAACGGGACTTCGGATCTATGGGCAGTTCCCAATCACTGTACGCTTGAATAACTAGTGTTTCACACTTTCTGTAACACAATTCTTTGTCAACTGTACCTTTAAGATACCTCAGAACATGTTTTACTGTTACCCATTGCTCATCAGTTGGCTCTGCAAAGTATTGTGACAGTTTGCTTACAATGTAACTTAGATCAGGTCTTGTACAAACGGTCAAATAAATGAGGCTACCGACTGCCTCTCTGTATAATCTGACATCAGCCATCATGTCAGTAGGCCTATTATCAGTATGGTTTAGTTTTTGTTCGCTAGGTGTTGACCTGGGTTTGCACTCTTGCATGTCAAACCTTTCTATGATTTTTTTCCACATACTTTGCTTGAGACATTTTGACACAGTCATCAATCTGGTTAAAATCAATGCCTAGAAAATGTCTAAGTCTGCCCAAATCCTTCATTTTGAACCTTGATGCAAGCTTGTTCTTTACATCCCTCAGAACATTTTCATCACTTGCAGCAATGATCAAGTCATCAACCCATATTACCATTAACACCTTTTCATTTTCGGTTTCTCTGGTGTACACACAATGATCGGCTTGATTTTGTACAAAATTTATTTGGTTCAGGTATTCATGTAAAACCTTATTCCAATTCCTGCCAGATTGTTTTAGCCCATACAATGATCTTTCTAGTCTACAAACTAATTTTTCATTGTTGTTGGATTGGACCTCATAACCCTCTGGTTGTTCCATATAGATTTCACAGTCTATAGGTGCATTCAAGTAGGCAGTTTTGACATCCATTTGGTGCAGAATCAGGTTTTCCTGTGCTGCTTTCTGCATCAACACTCGGACACTTGTCAAATTTGCTGTAGGAGAAAACGTCTCCTCATAGTCAACTCCCATCTTTTGACTGTATCCCTTAGCCACATATCTGGCCTTGTACTTTTCAGACCCATCAATGTTCTGCTTGATTGCATAGACCCATCTACCCCCCACTGCTTTCTTACCCTGAGGTAAATTGGTTAAGGTAAATGTGTTATTCTCTTTAAGTGATTGCATTTCCTCATCCATCGCATGGACCCACTCTTTTGACTTGTCTGAGCTTAAGGCTCCTTTTAAAGTTACAGGTATGTTACATGTCACTCTATAACAGTAATCTATGTTACTCTGGACCTGGTCACTTTCCTCACCAGATGTATAATCAGAAACATAGTCACGTAGGTAGCCTGGCTCTCTTCTCTCTCTTACAATTTACAATTTACAATTTAGGCATTTAGCAGACGCTCTTAATCCAGAGCGACTTACATTAAGCAAGAACAAAAGCATGGGAATACATCACATAAAGACATTTATCATGAAACATGCGTAGCTAAGAAAGTAACAGTGGAATATCTATAATGAAACTATACATATAAGCTATACATCTATACTACTATGCTACACATATGTACTATGACGTGCTATGACTACTAGAATTGCTATCTAAGGGGGTGGGGTAAGTGCTATGGGCCATGATGGAGTCTGAAAAGGTGGGTTTTCAGACTACGGCGGAAGATTGGGAGTGATGCTGCAGTTCTGACTGCAATGGGAAGTGCATTCCACAGTTTTGGAGCCAGAAGGGAGAAGAGTTTGGGACGTGTGGAGCGTTGTCCCGGCGTTTTTAGTGAGGGTACTTCCAGCTTCCCTGCGTTGGCTGATCTGAGTGAGCGGGAGGGTTTGTAGGGTTCGATCATACTTGCAAGATATGGGGGAGCCATACCTTTGGTTGCTTTGAATGCCAGCATCAGGGTTTTGTATTCTGTGCGGGCAGCGACCGGGAGCCAGTGGAGGGAGCGGAGCAGGGGGGAGACATGTGAGAATTTTGGCTGGTTGAAGACCAAGCGAGCTGCAGCATTTTGGATCAGCTGGAGAGGCTTAAGTGCACATGCTGGTAGGCCAGTAAGGAGGGAGTTACAATAGTCAAGTTTTGACAAGACTGTTGTCTGGATTAGGAGCTGGGCTGATTCCTGGGTGAGGAACGGTCTAATTCGTCGTATGTTATAGAGTGTGAACCTACAGGATCGAGTGACAGCTGTGATGTGAGTTTTGAACGAGAGCTGACTGTCCAGGACAACACCAAGATTCCTGGCTGTTGGGACAGACGTTACCAGGGCGTTGTCTATGGAGATAGTTAGCTCCCGCATAGGGCAGGACTTAGCTGGGAAGAAGAGAAGCTCAGTCTTGTCTGGGTTCAGTTTGAGGTGGTTGGAGGACATCCACTGTGAGATGTCAGCCAGGCATGCGGTGATGCGCTCTTCCACCTGAGTGGCAGAGGGGGGGAAGGATAGAAACAGTTGTGTGTCATCGGCGTAGCAGTGATAGGATATATTGTGAGCAGAGATGATAGTGCCAAGGGATTTAGTGTACAGTGAGAAAAGGAGGGGACCAAGAACCGATCCCTGTGGGACCCCAGTTTGGAGGGTTCGGGGGGATGATAACAGACCTTTCCAGGAAACCTGGTAGGTCCGGTCGGTGAGGTAGGAAGAGAACCACTCTTCTTATTCTACCAGATGGATATTTCTTTGGCTCAGGTAACTTAACTTCAACTGCCTGTGGTTGGATACCCCCCTCAGCCGCATTAACTGGAACTGCAAGTGGACCTGGGCCTTGCCTAGTAGTTCCACTGGCCCTGGATTCCACCATCAGGTCATCATCATCAATAGATGCACTCTTAGTCTGAGTCTGTTGCTCTACACCAGTTTTAGAAACAAACTTTACTAATCTGTTCCTTTGCACTTTTCTGCTGTCAGGAAAATAGACAATGTATGCTGGACTGGTTTTGTCATACCCAATAAACACACATTTTTCACACCTTGGATCAAGTTTTCTTTTGTCCTGAATATAAGCAAAACACACTTTTGCATTTTGGACAGGTTGGGCTGTCTCCCTGTCAGTGCTTGTACTGGGGTCTGCTTTGTGCGTTTATTAAAACACCTGTTCCTGATAACAGCCGCTGTCTGTACAGCATAAGGCCACAAACCTTTTGGTAGCCCACTCTCAATTAACATGCATCGTGCCATAATTATCAAACAATGTGCGCCAATTTCGCTCAGCTGTTCCATTTTGATGTGGAGAATACGGTGCTGAGGTCTCGTGTTTGATGCAATTCTTAACCATTAAAGATTTGAAAACCTTTGAAGTGTATTCAGTACCATTATCAGATCTTAAACGTTTAATTTTCCCATAAGGGGCTGTGTCAGCAAGAAACTTCTCAGTGCCTTGCACTGTGTCACTCTTATTCTTGAGAAAATACACAAACACTGCACTGGAAAAGTCGTCAGTAAATGACAGTGCATACTTGTACCCCTCTCTAGACTCTGGGTGTAGAGGGCCTGCCAAATCAGTGTGCACCAGCTCTAATGGTGCGGTAGCCCTCGCATCAGGCGCTCTACTCCTGGTTTGAACAAACTTGCCCTGAGTACACACTTCACATTGTGGAGGTTTGTTAGCTTTACCTTTGATTTCCATACCTTCCACGACATGTGGTAACCTCTGAACATCATCATAGTTACAATGACCTAGTATTTCGTGCCATGTTTGCAAATCAAAGCACCCTTTAACTTGGTCATCACATTTCACATCATCTTTTACAGTGTGCAAATAGTAGAGTCTATCGTGCACGTGAATGGGGAATTTCGTACCGTCTGTGTGTATCAGGACGTTCTTCCCCTCCTTGAAGATCACCGTCGCTCCGCTGGCAGTCGCCGATTTCACTGAGAGAATGTCTTGTGGGTAAGAGGGAATGTACAACGCCCGTTTCAGCGTCGTCTTGAGATGGCGGCCATGGCTGTCCATCAGAGATACCACTGCATCCCCTCGGCACTCTGCTACGCCTTTGCATCTTGTACCATCAGCCAGCTCAACACAGTGCGACTCAGCCTGGAAGTTTTCGTCAAACCGCTTGAACTTGTCAAGGTCTGTCACAATGTGCGTGGTTGCCCCGCAGTCGACCATCAGGCCCCTCGCGTCGACACCCCGGCTTGGCTGGAACTCCGCTGCCGTTCCTTCTCGCACATGGAACGCGTACTCGTCCTCCTCGTCACCGGTCGCCTCCTCCGAAACCTGCCGTGCGTCGTCTCGGCGCTGTCTCCTGCAGGTCGTGTCTTGGTGGGTGGTGCTCCTGCAGTATTTACACCACAGTTTGCGTCGGCACGTACGGGCCATGTGCCCCTTCAGGCCGCACCTGTAGCACACCACATCTGCTGCTGCTGTCCGTTCACCTGGACCTGCTGCTCCTCTCCCTCTCGATGGTCGCTGTTGCGCCCGCGCCGCCATCACGTTGTCCTCGGCGTCTGGAGCGTGCATCGTCTCCGTGTCCTCGTAGCTCCTTAATTTCATCTTGAATTCAGCAAATGGTAATGGCTCATCTGCTTGCGAGACATGAATGGCAAATGGCTTAAACGACTCGGGGAGCCCCTTCAAAACCATTGCAACTAGCAACGCATCACTTAAAGTCTCTCCGGCGTTTCTCAACGCCGTAATGGCGGTCTCTGCGCGGATCACGTAGTCTGTCACACTCTCGTCACTTTGCTTGAGCAGCGAGGTAAGTTGGGTGTAAAGGCTGATAGCCCTCGGCTTTCCTTTACCCGCATAATAGTCAGTCAGGATTTCCAGCGCTTTCCGCCCGTCGTCCGGTGCTTCTCTCATCACCAGCGACACACTTTTATCATCCAGGAGCTGAATTAACTCTGCATACGCTTCCGCGTTTTTCGTCTCGTCTTGCCTCCGAGCTGCTTCTGCTCCGGCGTCACCGTCATCTATCTCGGGCTCTGCTGAAATTGTCTCTTTCAGCCCTTTCAAACAAAGGTAGGCCAAGAACCTTGTCAACCATAATTCCCAATGGTCTTCATCCCCGTCAAACAACAGTCGCGACCAACGGCTGCTTGCCTCTGTTGTTCTTTTTATGATGCTATGACCCGACGTGTAAAACACATACCAGTCGAGTGAATGGCCTACTAAACTGCTGGGCCTGGGCCCATAACCTGATAAACAAAGTATATCACAGCCCCAGCATGTAGACCATCACTGTAATAGCACCATACGAGGGAAATCAAATAGATGAGACGGACACAGACAGCTCATGTTTCACAGCTCCACACAGGACGCTGTCCTCACAGCAAGTGAAGCTTTTTATTGAATACTTGACACACCCATAATCACATCACACCCACTCGCAGGTGGCACTGATCAGTGTTCAATTCCTCATTAACAAGCACAAAAATAATAATAAGTTTGCCTATGTATATACCGTAAATCCTCCAATAAACGCCTCCTTTCTATTAATTACCGGGCCCCTATTAATCACCGGGGATGGCGTTGAATTAAGTAAATCAATTCCGGTCTTCTTTTATTAGCCGGTTGTTTTTTTTGTATGTGGGCGTATACGTTACGCCGATACGCTTCCTTACCTGACTTTATACTTCCAAGTTAAAACACCAGGCGCGCACATTCACAACAAGGCGAAACTATTACACACAAGTTCACAACGCAACAGTCCAAGCATGGCTACCGGTACAAAAAAACGAAAGTTTACAGTTAAGTTCAAAGAGGAGGTGGTACGATATGCAGCGGATCACTCTGGAGAGAAAGCAGCCAAGCACTTCAATGTTGACCCTAGGCAAATCAGGTACTGGAAAAAACAAAAGAATGAGCTAAAGGCTGCCGACAATGAAAGAGCACGTTTGCCTGGAGGGGGAAGAAAAAAAGTCAGTGAGGAGTTGGAGACACAACTTTTGGGGTGGATATATGCAATGCGCGACAAACACAACAGAGTGTCGAGGAAAATGATTCAAAACAAAGCGAAGGAAATCTACCCAAACGTGCCTCATGGAGACAAGCATTTTGTGGCCAGTAAGGGCTGGCTAGAGAAGTTTCTGAAGCGCAATGGCTTGTCACTGAGACGCCGCACCACGATAGCACAGAAAGACCCAGATAAACGTATTGATAAACTGGTTTCGTTTGTTCACTACGTCGGCAAGGCTGTCGGCTCTAAGGGGATTTTAGAGAAGGACATCATTGCAATGGACGAGACCGCCGTGTGGTTTGATATGGTGGCTCCCACCACTATTGATGTCACGGGCACAAAGAGCGTGTCACTGAAAACAACTGGACACGAGAAAAGTCATCTCACCGTTGTCCTTGCTGCTAAGGCCGACGGCACTAAACTCAAGCCATTTATCGTCTTCAAGGGGGCTATTCGTGAAGTGAAGGCAATGAATGAGGAGATCACCAGAGCAGTGGTTGCCACATCTAAGAATGGCTGGATGAATGATGATCTCACCACAGATTGGCTCAAGTCAGTGGTGGGAAAATTCAGTTTCACTCAACGTCTCCTGGTGTGGGATGCATACCGCTGTCACATCAGTGTCGCCACTAAAGCTGAACTGAAAGGCTACAATATGACCACCGCCGTGATTCCGGGAGGGTGCACAAAATATGTCCAAGCACCTGATGTGATGTGGAATCAGCCCTTCAAGGCAAGTCTACATGAGTCCTACGATCAGTGGATGGCTGGAGACGTGGACAAGACATTCACAGCCGGAGGTAACCCAAGAGCCCCCGCCCGCCGCCTGCTTGTGGCCTGGGTGCTCAAAGCCTGGGACAAGTTGGACAAAGATATGATCATAAAGTCTTTCAAAGTTTGTGGACAGACTGTGAACCCTGACGGGAGTGAAGACGACCGCATCCTGTGCTTCAGGGAGGGACAGCCCTGCGCCACAGGACGAGAGGCTCTGGCCCAACTGCTTCTCCGACAGCAAGATGAGAACAGGCTCGCAGCCGAGGAAGACGAAGAGGACGAAGAGGAGTTGCTAAACAACGAACTTGTTGTACTGGATGATGAGGACAATGCTGCTAGCGGAGACGATGGCGAATTATAGGACTGGACAGTGACTAGTGAGTGATCTGTAATCGTTGTTTTACCAGTAAGGTAAGGTGATTTCACTTTACAATCTGTTGCACTTTCATTTGTAAGCTACATACCGGTAATTGTAGGCTTTTTTGTTTTGTTTTTTTGTTTGACTGTTTTGCATTTATTGTTTCACTGTGACATTGTCTGACGCCTAACAGCATACCGATAGGGCAATAAAGGATAGATCGCTTTGCAACATGGGGCCGCGGTCACGTGACCACTGGCGGAGGCCCCCATGTTCCTAACGGATCTATCCTTTATTGCCCTACCCCGGTATGCTGTTAGCCGCTTGTTGCTAACGCGACCGCCCCTCCCTCTCTCTCTCTCCCTCCCTCTCTGTCGTTCTCACGCTGCGTCCTGTGCGTAATACTGCTGGACACATTGCACGGCATGTGGTTGGTGTTGGTGTCTCTCTCTCTCTCTCTCTCTCTCTCTCTCTCTCTCTCTCTCTCTCATTATTGTTATACCGTATGCTGCTGGCTACCATAATAATGGTATGGTGTTAATGTATCCCAACCGACCTCAGAATTGTTTTTGCACTATCAGTAGGCTTTTTTATTTTATTTTTTACAATTGTGTTATTGTTGTTAGTGTTACTAATGTTTACCAAGATAGTCTACCTCAATTGTTTGTGTGATTGCACTACCAGTAGGCTTTTTTTTGTTTAAATATATGGCTCAAGCTGACTGTTACGCCAGGGTAGTTTGTTCATCTCTATACTAGTCTCAACAGGGGAGGCGCTGTTTTCCCGAATATTTGACGATGGGATTCTCAGATTGTCTCTATACTTACAATTGTGAAAATTGTTATTGTTGTTACTGTATACAATATAATGGTATAGTGTTCATGTTTACCAAGATAACCTACCTCAATATTGTTTATTTTTGATTGCACTACCAAGGCAGACATTTTATGGTACTTGGTTTCAATAAATGGGCTCAGTACATTTTACTGGGTAAAACTGACACAAAATGTGGTTTCATTCATTATGATCGGTTTGAAAATTAGAAATAAAATGCCTCCTTCTTATAGCTGCCTCCTTCCAATAAAACCCTGGTATCGGAATCGGTTGAGACAAATAATAGCCCGGGTTCCTAAGAGGATTTACGGTAGGTTACAATTAAGAGCATATCTTAACAAAGTACTTCTTCACAGATGGTGGTAGCGTGGCCGAGCGGTCTAAGGCGCTGCGTTCAGGTCGCAGTCTCCCCTGCGAATCCCACCGCTGCCAGTTGAGGTTTTAGGTGCCAAATTCCAGTACCGAAACTTCAACACTAGCTCACTCCACTGCCGAGTTACCACTAGAGCCATATTCTGTGCCTTTGTACATAATCCATCCTCTTACAAGGCTGTAGACGACCTACCATTCTTTCTGAAGAGTTAAACTCTGGGAACACTAATCACTTTTCCTTACATCGTCCTCAAATGTGCCCTTGTCTGCTTTGCCTGCTTAGAGTTAAAAGCAAAGAGTAGGCATCAGCTAAACACAGTATTACCGGTAGTGTGGCTGAGTGGTCTAAGGCGCTGGATTAAGGCTCCAGTCTCTCTGGAGTCGTGGGTTCAAATCCCACCACTGCCACAAATTCTGCAAACTTTGGTTTCACATGTCTGGGACTTCTGCAGATGCCCAAGAGCTAGTTAGAAAGGAACTAATCTGAGTTCCCAGACTATTTGGCCACTAGGGGGGCGAGAAAGAAAGTCACTAATCTCTGGAGATTAATTTACCGCAATATCAGTTTGCTCGTAATCGATGTCTACCCTCAGGTTTCACTTAACTATACATTCTGTACATTTGGCTAACAATTTGCACTGCATAAATACCTAATCTATAGAGATTGTAGGATCCATTTCCATCTTGCATAATAACTCAGAGCAGAGTGGCGCAGCGGAAGCGTGCTGGGCCCATAACCCAGAGGTCGATGGATCGAAACCTTCCTCTGCTATCTCTATTGGCAAATCATGTATTCTAGTTCTCAGCACTTACTAACCACAACATCAATCTGCTATCGTTCCGATTTCATGATGTTTCCTATTGATGGCAAAAACATGCAGTTTATGTCTTTATGGAGTTGTGGCCTCAAATGCCACCACTGCCAACACTGCTTTATAAATATGCCTTATACACATGTATTAGAGTTGAACAAGCTATTTAAATCATGATTTACGACTCACTTCACAAACGATAGAAAAGTAGGATGAGTTGGAAACATGGCTTGTATTGAAAGTCATCAACAAACTATTAATTAATAAGTACTTCTTCACAGATTGTGGTAGCTTGGCCGAGCGGTCTATGGCGCTGCGTTCAGGTCGCAGTCTCCCCTGGAGGCGTGGGTTCGAATCCCACCGCTGCCAGTTGAGGTTTTAGGTGCCAAATTCCAGTACCGAAACTTCAACACTAGCTCACTCCACTGCCGAGTTACCACTAGAGCCATATTCTGTGCCTTTCTACATAATCCATCCTCTGCCAAGGCTGTAGACGACCTACCATTCTTTCTGAAGAGTTTAACTCTGGGAACACCAATCACTTTTCCTTACATCCTCTTCAAATGTGCCCTTGTCTGCTTTGCCTGCTTAGAGTTAAGAACAAAGAGTAGGCATCAGCTAAACACAGTATTACCGGGTAGTGTGGCCGAGTGGTCTAAGGCGCTGGATTAAGGCTCCAGTCTCTCTGGAGGCGTGAGTTCAAATCCCACCACTGCCACAAATGTGCACGCTTTGGTTTCACATGTCTGGGACTTCTGCATATGCCCAAGAGCTAGTCAGAAGAACTAATCTGAGTTCCCAGAGTTTTTGGCCACTAGGGGGGCGAGAAAGAAAGTCACTAATCTCTGGAGATGAATTCACCGAAATATCAGATTGCTCGTAATGCATGTCTACCCTTAGGTTTCACTTGACTATACATTATGTACATTTGACTAACAATTTGCACTGCATAAATACCTAATCTATAGAGATTGTAGGATCCATTTCCATCTTGTATAATAACTCAGAGCAGAGTGGCGCAGCGGAAGCGTGCTGGGCCCATAACCCAGAGGTCGATGGATCGAAACCATCCTCTGCTATCTCTATTGGCAAATCATGTATTCTAGTTCTCAGCACTTACTAACCACAACATCAATCTGCTATCGTTCCGATTTCATGATGTTTCCTATTGATGGCAAATACATGCAGTTTGTGTCTTTATGGAGTTGTGGCCTCAAATGCCACCACTGCCAACACTGCTTTATAAATATGCCTTATACACATGTATTAGACCATGAACAAGCTATTTAAATCATGATTTACGACTCACTTCACAAACGATAGAAAAGTAGAATGAGTTGGAAACATGGCTTGTATTGAAAGTCATCAACAAACTATTAACTAATAAGTACTTCTTCACAGATTGTGGTAGCGTGGCCGAGCGGTCTAAGGCCCTGAGTTCAGGTCACAGTCTCCCCTTGAGTCGTGGGTTCTAATCCCACCGCTGCCAGTTGAGGTTTTAGGTGCCAAATTCCAGTACCGAAACTTCAACACTAGCTCACTCCACTGCCGAGTTACCACTAGAGCCATATTCTGCCTTTCTACATAATCCATCCTCTGCCAAGGCTGTAGACGACCTACCATTCTTTCTGAAGAGTTTAACTCTGGGAACACCAATCACTTTTCCTTACATCCTCCTCAAATGTGCCCTTGTCTGCTTTGCCTGCTTAGAGTTAAGAACAAAGAGTAGGCATCAGCTAAACACAGTATTACCGGGTAGTGTGGCCGAGTGGTCTAAGGCGCTGGATTAAGGCTCCATTCTCTCTGGAGGCGTGGGTTCAAATCCCACCACTGCCACAAATGTGCAAGCTTTGGTTTCACATGTCTGGGACTTCTGCATATGCCCAAGAGCTAGTCAGAAAGGAACTAATCTGAGTTCCCAGACTTTTTGACCACTAGGGGGGCGAGAAAGAAATCACTAATCTCTGGAGATGAATTCACCGTAATATCAGATTGCTCGTAATGGATGTCTACCCTTAGGTTTCACTTGACTATACATTATATACATTTGGCTAACAATTTGCACTGCATAAATACCTAATCTATAGATATTGTAGGATCCATTTCCATCTTGCATAATAACTCAGAGCAGAGTGGCGCAGCGGAAGCGTGCTGGGCCCATAACCCAGAGGTCGATGGATCGAAACCATCCTCTGCTATCTCTATTGGCAAATCATGTATTCTAGTTCTCAGCACTTACTAACCACAACATCAATCTGCTATCGTTCCGATTTCATGATGTTTCCTATTGATGGCAAATACATGCAGTTTGTGTTCTAATGGAGTTGTGGCCTCAAATGCCACCACTGCCAACACTGCTTTATAAATATGCCTTATACACATGTATTAGACCATGAACAAGCTATTTAAACATGATTTACGACTCACTTCACAAACGATAGAAAAGTAGAATGAGTTGGAAACATGGCTTGTATTGAAAGTCATCAACAAACTATTAACTAATAAGTACTTCTTCACAGATTGTGGTAGCGTGGCCGAGCGGTCTAAGGCGCTTCGTTCAGGTTGCAGTCTCCCCTGGAGGCGTGGGTTCTAATCCCACCGCTGCCAGTTGAGGTTTTAGGTGCCAAATTCCAGTACCGAAACTTCAACACTAGCTCACTCCACCCGCCGAGTTACCACTAGAGCCATATTCTGTGCCTTTCTACATAATCCATCCTCTGCCAAGGCTTTAGACGACCTACCATTCTTTCTGAAGAGTTTAACTCTGGGAACACCAATCACTTTTCCTTACATCCTCCTCAAATGTGCCCTTGTCTGCTTTGCCTGCTTAGAGTTAAGAACAAAGAGTAGGCATCAGCTAAACACAGTATTACCGGGTAGTGTGGCCGAGTGGTCTAAGGCGCTGGATTAAGGCTCCATTCTCTCTAGAGGCGTGGGTTCAAATCCCACCACTGCCACAAATGTGCAAGCTTTGGTTTCACATGTCTGGGACTTCTGCATATGCTCAAGAGCTACTCAGAAAGGAACTAATCTGAGTTCCCAGACTTTTTGACCACTAGGGGGGCGAGAAAGAAATCACTAATCTCTGGAGATGAATTCACCGTAATATCAGATTGCTCGTAATAGATGTCTACCCTTAGGTTTCACTTGACTATACATTATATACATATGGCTAACAATTTGCACTGCATAAATACCTAATCTATAGAGATTGTAGGATCCATTTCCATCTTGTATAATAACTCAGAGCAGAGTGGCGCAGCGGAAGCGTGCTGGGCCCATAACCCAGAGGTCGATGGATCGAAACCATCCTCTGCTATCTCTTTTGGCAAATCATGTATTCTAGTTCTCAGCACTTACTAACCACAACATCAATCTGCTATCGTTCCGATTTCATGATGTTTCCTATTGATGGCAAATACATGCAGTTTGTGTCTTTATGGAGTTGTGGCCTCAAATGCCACCACTGCCAACACTGCTTTATAAATATGCCTTATACACATGTATTAGACCATGAACAAGCTATTTAAATCATGATTTACGACTCACTTCACAAACGATAGAAAAGTAGAATGAGTTGGAAACATGGCTTGTATTGAAAGTCATCAACAAACTATTAACTAATAAGTACTTCTTCACAGATTGTGGTAGCGTGGCCGAGCGGTCTAAGGCGCTGCGTTCAGGTCGCAGTCTCCCCTGGAGGCGTGGGTTCGAATCCCACCGCTGCCATTTGAGGTTTTAGGTGCCAAATTCCAGTACCGAAACTTCAACACTAGCTCACTCCACTGCCGAGTTACCACTAGAGCCATATTCTGTGCCTTTCTACATAATCCATCCTCTGCCAAGGCTGTAGACGACCTACCATTCTTTCTGAAGAGTTTAACTCTGGGAACACCAATCACTTTTCCTTACATCCTCCTCAAATGTGCCCTTGTCTGCTTTGCCTGCTTAGAGTTAAGAACAAAGAGTAGGCATCAGCTAAACACAGTATTACTGGGTAGTGTGGCCGAGTGGTCTAAGGCGCTGGATTAAGGCTCCAGTCTCTCTGGAGGCGTGGGTTCAAATCCCACCACTGCCACAAATGTGCAAGCTTTGGTTTCACATGTCTGGGACTTCTGCATATGCCCAAGAGCTATTCAGAAAGGAACTAATCTGAGTTCCCAGACTTTTTGACCACTAGGGGGGCGAGAAAGAAATCACTAATCTCTGGAGATGAATTCACCGTAATATCAGATTGCTCGTAATGGATGTCTACCCTTAGGTTTCACTTGACTATACATTATATACATATGGCTAACAATTTGCACTGCATAAATACCTAATCTATAGAGATTGTAGGATCCATTTCCATCTTGCATAATAACTCAGAGCAGAGTGGCGCAGCGGAAGCGTGCTGGGCCCATAACCCAGAGGTCGATGGATCGAAACCATCCTCTGCTATCTCTTTTGGCAAATCATGTATTCTAGTTCTCAGCACTTACTAACCACAACATCAATCTGCTATCGTTCCGATTTCATGATGTTTCCTATTGATGGCAAATACATGCAGTTTGTGTCTTTATGGAGTTGTGGCCTCAAATGCCACCACTGCCAACACTGCTTTATAAATATGCCTTATACACATGTATTAGACCATGAACAAGCTATTTAAATCATGATTTACGACTCACTTCACAAACGATAGAAAAGTAGAATGAGTTGGAAACATGGCTTGTATTGAAAGTCATCAACAAACTATTAACTAATAAGTACTTCTTCACAGATTGTGGTAGCGTGGCCGAGAGGTCTAAGGCGCTGCGTTCAGGTCGCAGTCTCCCCTGGAGGCGTGGGTTCGAATCCCACCGCTGCCAGTTGAGGTTTTAGGTGCCAAATTCCAGTACCGAAACTTTAACACTAGCTCACTCCACTGCCGAGTTACCACTAGAGCCATATTCTGTGCCTTTCTACATAATCCATCCTCTGCCAAGGCTGTAGACGACCTACCATTCTTTCTGAAGAGTTTAACTCTGGGAACACCAATCACTTTTCCTTACATCCTCCTCAAATGTGCCCTTGTCTGCTTTGCCTGCTTAGAGTTAAGAACAAAGAGTAGGCATCAGCTAAACACAGTATTACCGGGTAGTGTGGCCGAGTGGTCTAAGGCGCTGGATTAAGGCTCCATTCTCTCTGGAGGCGTGGGTTCAAATCCCACCACTGCCACAAATGTGCAAGCTTTGGTTTCACATGTCTGGGACTTCTGCATATGCCCAAGAGCTAGTCAGAAAGGAACTAATCTGAGTTCCCAGACTTTTTGACCACTAGGGGGGCGAGAAAGAAATCACTAATCTCTGGAGATGAATTCACCGTAATATCAGATTGCTCGTAATGGATGTCTACCCTTAGGTTTCACTTGACTATACATTATATACATTTGGCTAACAATTTGCACTGCATAAATACCTAATCTATAGATATTGTAGGATCCATTTCCATCTTGCATAATAACTCAGAGCAGAGTGGCGCAGCGGAAGCGTGCTGGGCCCATAACCCAGAGGTCGATGGATCGAAACCATCCTCTGCTATCTCTATTGGCAAATCATGTATTCTAGTTCTCAGCACTTACTAACCACAACATCAATCTGCTATCGTTCCGATTTCATGATGTTTCCTATTGATGGCAAATACATGCAGTTTGTGTTCTAATGGAGTTGTGGCCTCAAATGCCACCACTGCCAACACTGCTTTATAAATATGCCTTATACACATGTATTAGACCATGAACAAGCTATTTAAACATGATTTACGACTCACTTCACAAACGATAGAAAAGTAGAATGAGTTGGAAACATGGCTTGTATTGAAAGTCATCAACAAACTATTAACTAATAAGTACTTCTTCACAGATTGTGGTAGCGTGGCCGAGCGGTCTAAGGCGCTTCGTTCAGGTCGCAGTCTCCCCTGGAGGCGTGGGTTCTAATCCCACCGCTGCCAGTTGAGGTTTTAGGTGCCAAATTCCAGTACCGAAACTTCAACACTAGCTCACTCCACCCGCCGAGTTACCACTAGAGCCATATTCTGTGCCTTTCTACATAATCCATCCTCTGCCAAGGCTTTAGACGACCTACCATTCTTTCTGAAGAGTTTAACTCTGGGAACACCAATCACTTTTCCTTACATCCTCCTCAAATGTGCCCTTGTCTGCTTTGCCTGCTTAGAGTTAAGAACAAAGAGTAGGCATCAGCTAAACACAGTATTACCGGGTAGTGTGGCCGAGTGGTCTAAGGCGCTGGATTAAGGCTCCATTCTCTCTAGAGGCGTGGGTTCAAATCCCACCACTGCCACAAATGTGCAAGCTTTGGTTTCACATGTCTGGGACTTCTGCATATGCTCAAGAGCTACTCAGAAAGGAACTAATCTGAGTTCCCAGACTTTTTGACCACTAGGGGGGCGAGAAAGAAATCACTAATCTCTGGAGATGAATTCACCGTAATATCAGATTGCTCGTAATAGATGTCTACCCTTAGGTTTCACTTGACTATACATTATATACATATGGCTAACAATTTGCACTGCATAAATACCTAATCTATAGAGATTGTAGGATCCATTTCCATCTTGTATAATAACTCAGAGCAGAGTGGCGCAGCGGAAGCGTGCTGGGCCCATAACCCAGAGGTCGATGGATCGAAACCATCCTCTGCTATCTCTTTTGGCAAATCATGTATTCTAGTTCTCAGCACTTACTAACCACAACATCAATCTGCTATCGTTCCGATTTCATGATGTTTCCTATTGATGGCAAATACATGCAGTTTGTGTCTTTATGGAGTTGTGGCCTCAAATGCCACCACTGCCAACACTGCTTTATAAATATGCCTTATACACATGTATTAGACCATGAACAAGCTATTTAAATCATGATTTACGACTCACTTCACAAACGATAGAAAAGTAGAATGAGTTGGAAACATGGCTTGTATTGAAAGTCATCAACAAACTATTAACTAATAAGTACTTCTTCACAGATTGTGGTAGCGTGGCCGAGCGGTCTAAGGCGCTGCGTTCAGGTCGCAGTCTCCCCTGGAGGCGTGGGTTCGAATCCCACCGCTGCCATTTGAGGTTTTAGGTGCCAAATTCCAGTACCGAAACTTCAACACTAGCTCACTCCACTGCCGAGTTACCACTAGAGCCATATTCTGTGCCTTTCTACATAATCCATCCTCTGCCAAGGCTGTAGACGACCTACCATTCTTTCTGAAGAGTTTAACTCTGGGAACACCAATCACTTTTCCTTACATCCTCCTCAAATGTGCCCTTGTCTGCTTTGCCTGCTTAGAGTTAAGAACAAAGAGTAGGCATCAGCTAAACACAGTATTACTGGGTAGTGTGGCCGAGTGGTCTAAGGCGCTGGATTAAGGCTCCAGTCTCTCTGGAGGCGTGGGTTCAAATCCCACCACTGCCACAAATGTGCAAGCTTTGGTTTCACATGTCTGGGACTTCTGCATATGCCCAAGAGCTATTCAGAAAGGAACTAATCTGAGTTCCCAGACTTTTTGACCACTAGGGGGGCGAGAAAGAAATCACTAATCTCTGGAGATGAATTCACCGTAATATCAGATTGCTCGTAATGGATGTCTACCCTTAGGTTTCACTTGACTATACATTATATACATATGGCTAACAATTTGCACTGCATAAATACCTAATCTATAGAGATTGTAGGATCCATTTCCATCTTGCATAATAACTCAGAGCAGAGTGGCGCAGCGGAAGCGTGCTGGGCCCATAACCCAGAGGTCGATGGATCGAAACCATCCTCTGCTATCTCTTTTGGCAAATCATGTATTCTAGTTCTCAGCACTTACTAACCACAACATCAATCTGCTATCGTTCCGATTTCATGATGTTTCCTATTGATGGCAAATACATGCAGTTTGTGTCTTTATGGAGTTGTGGCCTCAAATGCCACCACTGCCAACACTGCTTTATAAATATGCCTTATACACATGTATTAGACCATGAACAAGCTATTTAAATCATGATTTACGACTCACTTCACAAACGATAGAAAAGTAGAATGAGTTGGAAACATGGCTTGTATTGAAAGTCATCAACAAACTATTAACTAATAAGTACTTCTTCACAGATTGTGGTAGCGTGGCCGAGAGGTCTAAGGCGCTGCGTTCAGGTCGCAGTCTCCCCTGGAGGCGTGGGTTCGAATCCCACCGCTGCCAGTTGAGGTTTTAGGTGCCAAATTCCAGTACCGAAACTTTAACACTAGCTCACTCCACTGCCGAGTTACCACTAGAGCCATATTCTGTGCCTTTCTACATAATCCATCCTCTGCCAAGGCTGTAGACGACCTACCATTCTTTCTGAAGAGTTTAACTCTGGGAACACCAATCACTTTTCCTTACATCCTCCTCAAATGTGCCCTTGTCTGCTTTGCCTGCTTAGAGTTAAGAACAAAGAGTAGGCATCAGCTAAACACAGTATTACCGGGTAGTGTGGCCGAGTGGTCTAAGGCGCTGGATTAAGGCTCCAGTCTCTCTGGAGGCGTGGGTTCAAATCCCACCACTGCCACAAATGTCCAAGCTTTGTTTTCACATGTCTGGGACTTCTGCATATGCCCAAGAGCTATTCAGAAAGGAACTAATCTGAGTTCCCAGATTTTTTGACCACTAGGGGGGCGAGAAAGAAATCACTAATCTCTGGAGATGAATTCACCGTAATATCAGATTGCTCGTAATGGATGTCTACCCTTAGGTTTCACTTGACTATACATTATATACATATGGCTAACAATTTGCACTGCATAAATACCTAATCTATAGAGATTGTAGGATCCATTTCCATCTTGTATAATAACTCAGAGCAGAGTGGCGCAGCGGAAGCGTGCTGGGCCCATAACCCAGAGGTCGATGGATCGAAACCATCCTCTGCTATCTCTATTGGCAAATCATGTATTCTAGTTCTCAGCACTTACTAACCACAACATCAATCTGCTATCGTTCCGATTTCATGATGTTTCCTATTGATGGCAAATACATGCAGTTTGTGTCTTTATGGAGTTGTGGCCTCAAATGCCACCACTGCCAACACTGCTTTATAAATATGCCTTATACACATGTATTAGACCATGAACAAGCTATTTAAATCATGATTTACGACTCACTTCACAAACGATAGAAAAGTAGAATGAGTTGGAAACATGGCTTGTATTGAAAGTCATCAACAAACTATTAACTAATAAGTACTTCTTCACAGATTGTGGTAGCGTGGCCGAGCGGTCTAAGGCGCTGCGTTCAGGTCGCAGTCTCCCCTGGAGGCGTGGGTTCTAATCCCACCGCTGCCAGTTGAGGTTTTAGGTGCCAAATTCCAGTACCGAAACTTCAACACTAGCTCACTCCACCCGCCGAGTTACCACTAGAGCCATATTCTGTGCCTTTCTACATAATCCATCCTCTGCCAAGGCTTTAGACGACCTACCATTCTTTCTGAAGAGTTTAACTCTGGGAACACCAATCACTTTTCCTTACATCCTCCTCAAATGTGCCCTTGTCTGCTTTGCCTGCTTAGAGTTAAGAACAAAGAGTAGGCATCAGCTAAACACAGTATTACCGGGTAGTGTGGCCGAGTGGTCTAAGGCGCTGGATTAAGGCTCCATTCTCTCTAGAGGCGTGGGTTCAAATCCCACCACTGCCACAAATGTGCAAGCTTTGGTTTCACATGTCTGGGACTTCTGCATATGCTCAAGAGCTACTCAGAAAGGAACTAATCTGAGTTCCCAGACTTTTTGACCACTAGGGGGGCGAGAAAGAAATCACTAATCTCTGGAGATGAATTCACCGTAATATCAGATTGCTCGTAATAGATGTCTACCCTTAGGTTTCACTTGACTATACATTATATACATATGGCTAACAATTTGCACTGCATAAATACCTAATCTATAGAGATTGTAGGATCCATTTCCATCTTGCATAATAACTCAGAGCAGAGTGGCGCAGCGGAAGCGTGCTGGGCCCATAACCCAGAGGTCGATGGATCGAAACCATCCTCTGCTATCTCTTTTGGCAAATCATGTATTCTAGTTCTCAGCACTTACTAACCACAACATCAATCTGCTATCGTTCCGATTTCATGCTGTTTCCTATTGATGGCAAATACATGCAGTTTGTGTCTTTATGGAGTTGTGGCCTCAAATGCCACCACTGCCAACACTGCTTTATAAATATGCCTTATACACATGTATTAGACCATGAACAAGCTATTTAAATCATGATTTACGACTCACTTCACAAACGATAGAAAAGTAGAATGAGTTGGAAACATGGCTTGTATTGAAAGTCATCAACAAACTATTAACTAATAAGTACTTCTTCACAGATTGTGGTAGCGTGGCCGAGCGGTCTAAGGCGCTGCGTTCAGGTCGCAGTCTCCCCTGGAGGCGTGGGTTCGAATCCCACCGCTGCCATTTGAGGTTTTAGGTGCCAAATTCCAGTACCGAAACTTCAACACTAGCTCACTCCACTGCCGAGTTACCACTAGAGCCATATTCTGTGCCTTTCTACATAATCCATCCTCTGCCAAGGCTGTAGACGACCTACCATTCTTTCTGAAGAGTTTAACTCTGGGAACACCAATCACTTTTCCTTACATCCTCCTCAAATGTGCCCTTGTCTGCTTTGCCTGCTTAGAGTTAAGAACAAAGAGTAGGCATCAGCTAAACACAGTATTACTGGGTAGTGTGGCCGAGTGGTCTAAGGCGCTGGATTAAGGCTCCAGTCTCTCTGGAGGCGTGGGTTCAAATCCCACCACTGCCACAAATGTGCAAGCTTTGGTTTCACATGTCTGGGACTTCTGCATATGCCCAAGAGCTATTCAGAAAGGAACTAATCTGAGTTCCCAGACTTTTTGACCACTAGGGGGGCGAGAAAGAAATCACTAATCTCTGGAGATGAATTCACCGTAATATCAGATTGCTCGTAATGGATGTCTACCCTTAGGTTTCACTTGACTATACATTATATACATATGGCTAACAATTTGCACTGCATAAATACCTAATCTATAGAGATTGTAGGATCCATTTCCATCTTGCATAATAACTCAGAGCAGAGTGGCGCAGCGGAAGCGTGCTGGGCCCATAACCCAGAGGTCGATGGATCGAAACCATCCTCTGCTATCTCTTTTGGCAAATCATGTATTCTAGTTCTCAGCACTTACTAACCACAACATCAATCTGCTATCGTTCCGATTTCATGATGTTTCCTATTGATGGCAAATACATGCAGTTTGTGTCTTTATGGAGTTGTGGCCTCAAATGCCACCACTGCCAACACTGCTTTATAAATATGCCTTATACACATGTATTAGACCATGAACAAGCTATTTAAATCATGATTTACGACTCACTTCACAAACGATAGAAAAGTAGAATGAGTTGGAAACATGGCTTGTATTGAAAGTCATCAACAAACTATTAACTAATAAGTACTTCTTCACAGATTGTGGTAGCGTGGCCGAGAGGTCTAAGGCGCTGCGTTCAGGTCGCAGTCTCCCCTGGAGGCGTGGGTTCGAATCCCACCGCTGCCAGTTGAGGTTTTAGGTGCCAAATTCCAGTACCGAAACTTTAACACTAGCTCACTCCACTGCCGAGTTACCACTAGAGCCATATTCTGTGCCTTTCTACATAATCCATCCTCTGCCAAGGCTGTAGACGACCTACCATTCTTTCTGAAGAGTTTAACTCTGGGAACACCAATCACTTTTCCTTACATCCTCCTCAAATGTGCCCTTGTCTGCTTTGCCTGCTTAGAGTTAAGAACAAAGAGTAGGCATCAGCTAAACACAGTATTACCGGGTAGTGTGGCCGAGTGGTCTAAGGCGCTGGATTAAGGCTCCAGTCTCTCTGGAGGCGTGGGTTCAAATCCCACCACTGCCACAAATGTGCAAGCTTTGGTTTCACATGTCTGGGACTTCTGCATGTGCCCAAGAGCTATTCAGAAAGGAACTAATCTGAGTTCCCAGACTTTTTGACCACTAGGGGGGCGAGAAAGAAATCACTAATCTCTGGAGATGAATTCACCGTAATATCAGATTGCTCGTAATGGATGTCTACCCTTAGGTTTCACTTGACTATACATTATATACATATGGCTAACAATTTGCACTGCATAAATACCTAATCTATAGAGATTGTAGGATCCACTTCCATCTTGCATAATAACTCAGAGCAGAGTGGCGCAGCGGAAGCGTGCTGGGCCCATAACCCAGAGGTCGATGGATCGAAACCATCCTCTGCTATCTCTTTTGGCAAATCATGTATTCTAGTTCTCAGCACTTACTAACCACAACATCAATCTGCTATCGTTCCGATTTCATGATGTTTCCTATTGATGACAAATACATGCAGTTTGTGTCTTTATGGAGTTGTGGCCTCAAATGCCACCACTGCCAACACTGCTTTATAAATATGCCTTATACACATGTATTAGACCATGAACAAGCTATTTAAATCATGATTTACGACTCACTTCACAAACGATAGAAAAGTAGAATGAGTTGGAAACATGGCTTGTATTGAAAGTCATCAACAAACTATTAACTAATAAGTACTTCTTCACAGATTGTGGTAGCGTGGCCGAGCGGTCTAAGGCGCTGGATTAAGGCTCCAGTCTCTCTGGAGGCGTGGGTTCAAATCCCACCACTGCCACAAATGTCCAAGCTTTGTTTTCACATGTCTGGGACTTCTGCATATGCCCAAGAGCTATTCAGAAAGGAACTAATCTGAGTTCCCAGATTTTTTGACCACTAGGGGGGCGAGAAAGAAATCACTAATCTCTGGAGATGAATTCACCGTAATATCAGATTGCTCGTAATGGATGTCTACCCTTAGGTTTCACTTGACTATACATTATATACATATGGCTAACAATTTGCACTGCATAAATACCTAATCTATAGAGATTGTAGGATCCATTTCCATCTTGTATAATAACTCAGAGCAGAGTGGCGCAGCGGAAGCGTGCTGGGCCCATAACCCAGAGGTCGATGGATCGAAACCATCCTCTGCTATCTCTATTGGCAAATCATGTATTCTAGTTCTCAGCACTTACTAACCACAACATCAATCTGCTATCGTTCCGATTTCATGATGTTTCCTATTGATGGCAAATACATGCAGTTTGTGTCTTTATGGAGTTGTGGCCTCAAATGCCACCACTGCCAACACTGCTTTATAAATATGCCTTATACACATGTATTAGACCATGAACAAGCTATTTAAATCATGATTTACGACTCACTTCACAAACGATAGAAAAGTAGAATGAGTTGGAAACATGGCTTGTATTGAAAGTCATCAACAAACTATTAACTAATAAGTACTTCTTCACAGATTGTGGTAGCGTGGCCGAGCGGTCTAAGGCGCTGCGTTCAGGTCGCAGTCTCCCCTGGAGGCGTGGGTTCGAATCCCACCGCTGCCAGTTGATGTTTTAGTTGCCAAATTCCAGTACCGAAACTTCAACACTAGCTCACTCCACTGCCGAGTTACCACTAGAGCCATATTCTGTGCCTTTCTACATAATCCATCCTCTGCCAAGGCTGTAGACGACCTACCATTCTTTCTGAAGAGTTTAACTCTGGGAACACCAATCACTTTTCCTTACATCCTCCTCAAATGTGCCCTTGTCTGCTTTGCCTGCTTAGAGTTAAGAACAAAGAGTAGGCATCAGCTAAACACAGTATTACCGGGTAGTGTGGCCGAGTGGTCTAAGGCGCTGTATTAAGGCTCCAGTCTCTCTGGAGGCGTGGGTTCAAATCCCACCACTGCCACAAATGTGCAAGCTTTGGTTTCACATGTCTGGGACTTCTGCATATGCCCAAGAGCTATTCAGAAAGGAACTAATCTGAGTTCCCAGACTTTTTGACCACTAGGGGGGCGAGAAAGAAATCACTAATCTCTGGAGATGAATTCACCGTAATATCAGATTGCTCGTAATGGATGTCTACCCTTAGGTTTCACTTGACTACATATGGCTAACAATTTGCACTGCATAAATACCTAATCTATAGAGATTGTAGGATCCATTTCCATCTTGCATAATAACTCAGAGCAGAGTGGCGCAGCGGAAGCGTGCTGGGCCCATAACCCAGAGGTCGATGGATCGAAACCATCCTCTGCTATCTCTTTTGGCAAATCATGTATTCTTGTTCTCAGCACTTACTAACCACAACATCAATCTGCTATCGTTCCGATTTCATGATGTTTCCTATTGATGGCAAATACATGCAGTTTGTGTCTTTATGGAGTTGTGGCCTCAAATGCCACCACTGCCAACACTGCTTTATAAATATGCCTTATACACATGTATTAGACCATGAACAAGCTATTTAAATCATGATTTACGACTCACTTCACAAACGATAGAAAAGTAGAATGAGTTGGAAACATGGCTTGTATTGAAAGTCATCAACAAACTATTAACTAATAAGTACTTCTTCACAGATTGTGGTAGCGTGGCCGAGCGGTCTAAGGCGCTGCGTTCAGGTCGCAGTCTCCCCTGGAGGCGTGGGTTCGAATCCCACCGCTGCCAGTTGATGTTTTAGTTGCCAAATTCCAGTACCGAAACTTCAACACTAGCTCACTCCACTGCCGAGTTACCACTAGAGCCATATTCTGTGCCTTTCTACATAATCCATCCTCTGCCAAGGCTGTAGACGACCTACCATTCTTTCTGAAGAGTTTAACTCTGGGAACACCAATCACTTTTCCTTACATCCTCCTCAAATGTGCCCTTGTCTGCTTTGCCTGCTTAGAGTTAAGAACAAAGAGTAGGCATCAGCTAAACACAGTATTACCGGGTATTGTGGCCGAGTGGTCTAAGGCGCTGGATTAAGGCTCCAGTCTCTCTGGAGGCGTGGGTTCAAATCCCACCACTGCCACAAATGTGCAAGCTTTGGTTTCACATGTCTGGGACTTCAGCATATGCCAAAGAGCTATTCAGAAAGGAACTAATCTGAGTTCCCAGACTTTTTGACCACTAGGGGGGCGAGAAAGAAATCACTAATCTCTGGAGATGAATTCACCGTAATATCAGATTGCTCGTAATGGATGTCTACCCTTAGGTTTCACTTGACTATACATTATATACATATGGCTAACAATTTGCACTGCATAAATACCTAATCTATAGAGATTGTAGGATCCATTTCCATCTTGCATAATAACTCAGAGCAGAGTGGCGCAGCGGAAGCGTGCTGGGCCCATAACCCAGAGGTCGATGGATCGAAACCATCCTCTGCTATCTCTTTTGGCAAATCATGTATTCTAGTTCTCAGCACTTACTAACCACAACATCAATCTGCTATCGTTCCGATTTCATGATGTTTCCTATTGATGACAAATACATGCAGTTTGTGTCTTTATGGAGTTGTGGCCTCAAATGCCACCACTGCCAACACTGCTTTATAAATATGCCTTATACACATGTATTAGACCATGAACAAGCTATTTAAATCATGATTTACGACTCACTTCACAAACGATAGAAAAGTAGAATGAGTTGGAAACATGGCTTGTATTGAAAGTCATCAACAAACTATTAACTAATAAGTACTTCTTCACAGATTGTGGTAGCGTGGCCGAGCGGTCTAAGGCGCTGCGTTCAGGTCGCAGTCTCCCCTGGAGGCGTGGGTTCGAATCCCACCGCTGCCAGTTGAGGTTTTAGGTGCCAAATTCCAGTACCGAAACTGTAACACTAGCTCACTCCACTGCCGAGTTACCACTAGAGCCATATTCTGTGCCTTTCTACATAATCCATCCTCTGCCAAGGCTGTAGACGACCTACCATTCTTTCTGAAGAGTTTAACTCTGGGAACACCAATCACTTTTCCTTACATCCTCCTCAAATGTGCCCTTGTCTGCTTTGCCTGCTTAGAGTTAAGAACAAAGAGTAGGCATCAGCTAAACACAGTATTACCGGGTAGTGTGGCCGAGTGGTCTAAGGCGCTGGATTAAGGCTCCAGTCTCTCTGGAGGCGTGGGTTCAAATCCCACCACTGCCACAAATGTCCAAGCTTTGTTTTCACATGTCTGGGACTTCTGCATATGCCCAAGAGCTATTCAGAAAGGAACTAATCTGAGTTCCCAGATTTTTTGACCACTAGGGGGGCGAGAAAGAAATCACTAATCTCTGGAGATGAATTCACCGTAATATCAGATTGCTCGTAATGGATGTCTACCCTTAGGTTTCACTTGACTATACATTATATACATATGGCTAACAATTTGCACTGCATAAATACCTAATCTATAGAGATTGTAGGATCCATTTCCATCTTGTATAATAACTCAGAGCAGAGTGGCGCAGCGGAAGCGTGCTGGGCCCATAACCCAGAGGTCGATGGATCGAAACCATCCTCTGCTATCTCTATTGGCAAATCATGTATTCTAGTTCTCAGCACTTACTAACCACAACATCAATCTGCTATCGTTCCGATTTCATGATGTTTCCTATTGATGGCAAATACATGCAGTTTGTGTCTTTATGGAGTTGTGGCCTCAAATGCCACCACTGCCAACACTGCTTTATAAATATGCCTTATACACATGTATTAGACCATGAACAAGCTATTTAAATCATGATTTACGACTCACTTCACAAACGATAGAAAAGTAGAATGAGTTGGAAACATGGCTTGTATTGAAAGTCATCAACAAACTATTAACTAATAAGTACTTCTTCACAGATTGTGGTAGCGTGGCCGAGCGGTCTAAGGCGCTGCGTTCAGGTCGCAGTCTCCCCTGGAGGCGTGGGTTCGAATCCCACCGCTGCCAGTTGATGTTTTAGTTGCCAAATTCCAGTACCGAAACTTCAACACTAGCTCACTCCACTGCCGAGTTACCACTAGAGCCATATTCTGTGCCTTTCTACATAATCCATCCTCTGCCAAGGCTGTAGACGACCTACCATTCTTTCTGAAGAGTTTAACTCTGGGAACACCAATCACTTTTCCTTACATCCTCCTCAAATGTGCCCTTGTCTGCTTTGCCTGCTTAGAGTTAAGAACAAAGAGTAGGCATCAGCTAAACACAGTATTACCGGGTAGTGTGGCCGAGTGGTCTAAGGCGCTGTATTAAGGCTCCAGTCTCTCTGGAGGCGTGGGTTCAAATCCCACCACTGCCACAAATGTGCAAGCTTTGGTTTCACATGTCTGGGACTTCTGCATATGCCCAAGAGCTATTCAGAAAGGAACTAATCTGAGTTCCCAGACTTTTTGACCACTAGGGGGGCGAGAAAGAAATCACTAATCTCTGGAGATGAATTCACCGTAATATCAGATTGCTCGTAATGGATGTCTACCCTTAGGTTTCACTTGACTACATATGGCTAACAATTTGCACTGCATAAATACCTAATCTATAGAGATTGTAGGATCCATTTCCATCTTGCATAATAACTCAGAGCAGAGTGGCGCAGCGGAAGCGTGCTGGGCCCATAACCCAGAGGTCGATGGATCGAAACCATCCTCTGCTATCTCTTTTGGCAAATCATGTATTCTTGTTCTCAGCACTTACTAACCACAACATCAATCTGCTATCGTTCCGATTTCATGATGTTTCCTATTGATGGCAAATACATGCAGTTTGTGTCTTTATGGAGTTGTGGCCTCAAATGCCACCACTGCCAACACTGCTTTATAAATATGCCTTATACACATGTATTAGACCATGAACAAGCTATTTAAATCATGATTTACGACTCACTTCACAAACGATAGAAAAGTAGAATGAGTTGGAAACATGGCTTGTATTGAAAGTCATCAACAAACTATTAACTAATAAGTACTTCTTCACAGATTGTGGTAGCGTGGCCGAGCGGTCTAAGGCGCTGCGTTCAGGTCGCAGTCTCCCCTGGAGGCGTGGGTTCGAATCCCACCGCTGCCAGTTGATGTTTTAGTTGCCAAATTCCAGTACCGAAACTTCAACACTAGCTCACTCCACTGCCGAGTTACCACTAGAGCCATATTCTGTGCCTTTCTACATAATCCATCCTCTGCCAAGGCTGTAGACGACCTACCATTCTTTCTGAAGAGTTTAACTCTGGGAACACCAATCACTTTTCCTTACATCCTCCTCAAATGTGCCCTTGTCTGCTTTGCCTGCTTAGAGTTAAGAACAAAGAGTAGGCATCAGCTAAACACAGTATTACCGGGTATTGTGGCCGAGTGGTCTAAGGCGCTGGATTAAGGCTCCAGTCTCTCTGGAGGCGTGGGTTCAAATCCCACCACTGCCACAAATGTGCAAGCTTTGGTTTCACATGTCTGGGACTTCAGCATATGCCAAAGAGCTATTCAGAAAGGAACTAATCTGAGTTCCCAGACTTTTTGACCACTAGGGGGGCGAGAAAGAAATCACTAATCTCTGGAGATGAATTCACCGTAATATCAGATTGCTCGTAATGGATGTCTACCCTTAGGTTTCACTTGACTATACATTATATACATATGGCTAACAATTTGCACTGCATAAATACCTAATCTATAGAGATTGTAGGATCCATTTCCATCTTGCATAATAACTCAGAGCAGAGTGGCGCAGCGGAAGCGTGCTGGGCCCATAACCCAGAGGTCGATGGATCGAAACCATCCTCTGCTATCTCTTTTGGCAAATCATGTATTCTAGTTCTCAGCACTTACTAACCACAACATCAATCTGCTATCGTTCCGATTTCATGATGTTTCCTATTGATGACAAATACATGCAGTTTGTGTCTTTATGGAGTTGTGGCCTCAAATGCCACCACTGCCAACACTGCTTTATAAATATGCCTTATACACATGTATTAGACCATGAACAAGCTATTTAAATCATGATTTACGACTCACTTCACAAACGATAGAAAAGTAGAATGAGTTGGAAACATGGCTTGTATTGAAAGTCATCAACAAACTATTAACTAATAAGTACTTCTTCACAGATTGTGGTAGCGTGGCCGAGAGGTCTAAGGCGCTGTGTTCAGGTCGCAGTCTCCCCTGGAGGCGTGGGTTCGAATCCCACCGCTGCCAGTTGAGGTTTTAGGTGCCAAATTCCAGTACCGAAACTTTAACACTAGCTCACTCCACTGCCGAGTTACCACTAGAGCCATATTCTGTGCCTTTCTACATAATCCATCCTCTGCCAAGGCTGTAGACGACCTACCATTCTTTCTGAAGAGTTTAACTCTGGGAACACCAATCACTTTTCCTTACATCCTCCTCAAATGTGCCCTTGTCTGCTTTGCCTGCTTAGAGTTAAGAACAAAGAGTAGGCATCAGCTAAACACAGTATTACCGGGTAGTGTGGCCGAGTGGTCTAAGGCGCTGGATTAAGGCTCCAGTCTCTCTGGAGGCGTGGGTTCAAATCCCACCACTGCCACAAATGTCCAAGCTTTGTTTTCACATGTCTGGGACTTCTGCATATGCCCAAGAGCTATTCAGAAAGGAACTAATCTGAGTTCCCAGATTTTTTGACCACTAGGGGGGCGAGAAAGAAATCACTAATCTCTGGAGATGAATTCACCGTAATATCAGATTGCTCGTAATGGATGTCTACCCTTAGGTTTCACTTGACTATACATTATATACATATGGCTAACAATTTGCACTGCATAAATACCTAATCTATAGAGATTGTAGGATCCATTTCCATCTTGTATAATAACTCAAAGCAGAGTGGCGCAGCGGAAGCGTGCTGGGCCCATAACCCAGAGGTCGATGGATCGAAACCATCCTCTGCTATCTCTATTGGCAAATCATGTATTCTAGTTCTCAGCACTTACTAACCACAACATCAATCTGCTATCGTTCCGATTTCATGATGTTTCCTATTGATGGAAAATACATGCAGTTTCTGTCTTTATGGAGTTGTGGCCTCAAATGCCACCACTGCCAACACTGCTTTATAAATATGCCTTATACACATGTATTAGACCATGAACAAGCTATTTAAATCATGATTTACGACTCACTTCACAAACGATAGAAAAGTAGAATGAGTTGGAAACATGGCTTGTATTGAAAGTCATCAACAAACTATTAACTAATAAGTACTTCTTCACAGATTGTGGTAGCGTGGCCGAGCGGTCTAAGGCGCTGCGTTCAGGTCGCAGTCTCCCCTGGAGGCGTGGGTTCGAATCCCACCGCTGCCAGTTGATGTTTTAGGTGCCAAATTCCAGTACCGAAACTTCAACACTAGCTCACTCCACTGCCAGTTACCACTAGAGCCATATTCTGTGCCTTTCTACATAATCCATCCTCTGCCAAGGCTGTAGACGACCAACCATTCTTTCTGAAGAGTTTAACTCTGGGAACACCAATCACTTTTCCTTACATCCTCCTCAAATGTGCCCTTGTCTGCTTTGCCTGCTTAGAGTTAAGAACAAAGAGTAGGCATCAGCTAAACACAGTGTTACCGGGTAGTGTGGCCGAGTGGTCTAAGGCGCTGGATTAAGGCTCCAGTCTCTGGAGGCGTGGGTTCAAATCCCACCACTGCCACAAATTTGCAAGCTTTGGTTTCACATGTCTGGGACTTCTGCATATGCCCAAGAGCTAGTCAGAAAGAACTAATCTGAGTTCCCAGAGTTTTTGGCCACTAGGGGGGCGAGAAAGAAAGTCACTAATCTCTGGAGATGAATTCACCGTAATATCAGATTGCTCGTAATGCATGTCTACCCTTAGGTTTCACTTGACTATACATTATGTACATTTGGCTAACAATTTGCACTGCATAAATACCTAATCTATAGAGATTGTAGGATCCATTTCCATCTTGCATAATAACTCAGAGCAGAGTGGCGCAGCGGAAGCGTGCTGGGCCCATAACCCAGAGGTCGATGGATCGAAACCATCCTCTGCTATCTCTTTTGGCAAATCATGTATTCTAGTTCTCTGCACTTACTAACCACAACATCAATCTGCTATCGTTCCGATTTCATGATGTTTCCTATTGATGGCAAATACATGCAGTTTGTGTCTTTATGGAGTTGTGGCCTCAATTGCCACCACTGCCAACACTGCTTTATAAATATGCCTTATACACATGTATTAGACCATGAACAAGCTATTTAAATCATGATTTACGACTCACTTCACAAACGATAGAAAAGTAGAATGAGTTGGAAACATGGCTTGTATTGAAAGTCATCAACAAACTATTAACTAATAAGTACTTCTTGAAAGATTGTGGTAGCGTGGCCGAGCGGTCTAAGGCGCTGCGTTCAGGTCGCAGTCTCCCCTGGAGGCGTGGGTTCGAATCCCACTGCTGCCAGTTGAGGTTTTAGGTGCCAAATTCCAGTACCGAAACTTCAACACTAGCTCACTCCACTGCCGAGTTACCACTAGAGCCATATTCTGTGCCTTTCTACATAATCCATCCTCTGCCAAGGCTGTAGACGACCTACCATTCTTTCTGAAGAGTTTAACTCTGGGAACACCAATCACTTTTCCTTACATCCTCCTCAAATGTGCCCTTGTCTGCTTTGCCTGCTTAGAGTTAAGAACAAAGAGTAGGCATCAGCTAATCACAGTATTACCAGGTAGTGTGGCCGAGTGGTCTAAGCCGCTGGATTAAGGCTCCAGTCTCTCTGGAGGCGTGGGTTCAAATCCCACCACTGCCACAAATGTGCAAGCTTTGGTTTCACATGTCTGGGACTTCTGCATATGCCCAAGAGCTAGTCAGAAAGAACTAATCTGAGTTCCCAGAGTTTTTGGCCACTAGGGGGGCGAGAAAGAAAGTCACTAATCTCTGGAGATGAATTCACCGTAATATCAGATTGCTCGTAATGCATGTCTACCCTTAGGTTTCACTTGACTATACATTATGTACATTTGACTAACAATTTGCACTGCATAATACCTAATCTATAGAGATTGTAGGATCCATTTCCATCTTGTATAATAACTCAGAGCAGAGTGGCGCAGCGGAAGCGTGCTGGGCCCATAAACCAGAGGTCGATGGATCGAAACCATCCTCTGCTATCTCTATTGGCAAATCATGTATTCTAGTTCTCAGCACTTACTAACCACAACATCAATCTGCTATCGTTCCGATTTCATGATGTTTCCTATTGATGGCAAATACATGCAGTTTGTGTCTTTATGGAGTTGTGGCCTCAAATGCCACCACTGCCAACACTGCTTTATAAATATGCCTTATACACATGTATTAGACCATGAACAAGCTATTTAAATCATGATTTACGACTCACTTCACAAACGATAGAAAAGTAGAATGAGTTGGAAACATGGCTTGTATTGAAAGTCATCAACAAACTATTAACTAATAAGTACTTCTTCACAGATTGTGGTAGCGTGGCCGAGCGGTCTAAGGCCCTGAGTTCAGGTCACAGTCTCCCCTGGAGGCGTGGGTTCTAATCCCACCGCTGCCAGTTGAGGTTTTAGGTGCCAAATTCCAGTACCGAAACTTCAACACTAGCTCACTCCACTGCCGAGTTACCACTAGAGCCATATTCTGCCTTTCTACATAATCCATCCTCTGCCAAGGCTGTAGACGACCTACCATTCTTTCTGAAGAGTTTAACTCTGGGAACACCAATCACTTTTCCTTACATCCTCCTCAAATGTGCCCTTGTCTGCTTTGCCTGCTTAGAGTTAAGAACAAAGAGTAGGCATCAGCTAAACACAGTATTACCGGGTAGTGTGGCCGAGTGGTCTAAGGCGCTGGATTAAGGCTCCATTCTCTCTGGAGGCGTGGGTTCAAATCCCACCACTGCCACAAATGTGCAAGCTTTGGTTTCACATGTCTGGGACTTCTGCATATGCCCAAGAGCTAGTCAGAAAGGAACTAATCTGAGTTCCCAGACTTTTTGACCACTAGGGGGGCGAGAAAGAAATCACTAATCTCTGGAGATGAATTCACCGTAATATCAGATTGCTCGTAATGGATGTCTACCCTTAGGTTTCACTTGACTATACATTATATACATTTGGCTAACAATTTGCACTGCATAAATACCTAATCTATAGATATTGTAGGATCCATTTCCATCTTGCATAATAACTCAGAGCAGAGTGGCGCAGCGGAAGCGTGCTGCATAACCCAGAGGTCGATGGATCGAAACCATCCTCTGCTATCTCTTATGGCAAATCATGTATTCTAGTTCTCAGCACTTACTAACCACAACATCAATCTGCTATCGTTCCGATTTCATGATGTTTCCTATTGATGGCAAATACATGCAGTTTGTGTCTTTATCGAGTTGTGGCCTCAAATGCCACCACTGCCAACACTGCTTTATAAATATGCCTTATACACATGTATTAGACCATGAACAAGCTATTTAAATCATGATTTACGACTCACTTCACAAACGATAGAAAAGTAGAATGAGTTGGAAACATGGCTTGTATTGAAAGTCATCAACAAACTATTAACTAATAAGTACTTCTTCACAGATTGTGGTAGCGTGGCCGAGCGGTCTAAGGCGCTGCGTTCAGGTCGCAGTCTCCCCTGGAGGTGTGGGTTCGAATCCCACCGCTGCCAGTTGATGTTTTAGGTGCCAAATTCCAGTACCGAAACTTCAACACTAGCTCACTCCACTGCCGAGTTACCACTAGAGCCATATTCTGTGCCTTTCTACATAATCCATCCTCTGCCAAGGCTGTAGACGACCTACCATTCTTTCTGAAGAGTTTAACTCTGGGAACACCAATCACTTTTCCTTACATCCTCCTCAAATGTGCCCTTGTCTGCTTTGCCTGCTTAGAGTTAAGAACAAAGAGTAGGCATCAGCTAATAGTGTGGCCGAGTGGTCTAAGGCGCTGGATTAAGGCTCCAGTCTCTCTGGAGGCGTGGGTTCAAATCCCATCACTGCCACAAATGTGCAAGCTTTGGTTTCACATGTCTGGGACTTCTGCATATGCCCAAGAGCTAGTCAGAAGAACTAATCTGAGTTCCCAGAGTTTTTGGCCACTAAGGGGGCGAGAAAGAAAGTCACTAATCTCTGGAGATGAATTCACCGTAATATCAGATTGCTCGTAATGCATGTCTACCCTTAGGTTTCACTTGACTATACATTATGTACATTTGGCTAACAATTTGCACTGCATAAATACCTAATCTATAGAGATTGTAGGATCCATTTCCATCTTTTATAATAACTCAGAGCAGAGTGGCGCAGCGGAAGCGTGCTGGGCCCATAACCCAGAGGTCGATGGATCGAAACCATCCTCTGCTATCTCTATTGGCAAATCATGTATTCTAGTTCTCAGCACTTACTAACCACAACATCAATCTGCTATCGTTCCGATTTCATGATGTTTCCTATTGATGGCAAATACATGCAGTTTGTGTTCTAATGGAGTTGTGGCCTCAAATGCCACCACTGCCAACACTGCTTTATAAATATGCCTTATACACATGTATTAGACCATGAACAAGCTATTTAAACATGATTTACGACTCACTTCACAAACGATAGAAAAGTAGAATGAGTTGGAAACATGGCTTGTATTGAAAGTCATCAACAAACTATTAACTAATAAGTACTTCTTCACAGATTGTGGTAGCGTGGCCGAGCGGTCTAAGGCGCTTCGTTCAGGTCGCAGTCTCCCCTGGAGGCGTGGGTTCTAATCCCACCGCTGCCAGTTGAGGTTTTAGGTGCCAAATTCCAGTACCGAAACTTCAACACTAGCTCACTCCACCCGCCGAGTTACCTCTAGAGCCATATTCTGTGCCTTTCTACATAATCCATCCTCTGCCAAGGCTTTAGACGACCTACCATTCTTTCTGAAGAGTTTAACTCTGGGAACACCAATCACTTTTCCTTACATCCTCCTCAAATGTGCCCTTGTCTGCTTTGCCTGCTTAGAGTTAAGAACAAAGAGTAGGCATCAGCTAAACACAGTATTACCGGGTAGTGTGGCCGAGTGGTCTAAGGCGCTGGATTAAGGCTCCATTCTCTCTAGAGGCGTGGGTTCAAATCCCACCACTGCCACAAATGTGCAAGCTTTGGTTTCACATGTCTGGGACTTCTGCATATGCTCAAGAGCTACTCAGAAAGGAACTAATCTGAGTTCCCAGACTTTTTGACCACTAGGGGGGCGAGAAAGAAATCACTAATCTCTGGAGATGAATTCACCGTAATATCAGATTGCTCGTAATAGATGTCTACCCTTAGGTTTCACTTGACTATACATTATATACATATGGCTAACAATTTGCACTGCATAAATACCTAATCTATAGAGATTGTAGGATCCATTTCCATCTTGCATAATAACTCAGAGCAGAGTGGCGCAGCGGAAGCGTGCTGGGCCCATAACCCAGAGGTCGATGGATCGAAACCATCCTCTGCTATCTCTTTTGGCAAATCATGTATTCTAGTTCTCAGCACTTACTAACCACAACATCAATCTGCTATCGTTCCGATTTCATGATGTTTCCTATTGATGGCAAATACATGCAGTTTGTGTCTTTATGGAGTTGTGGCCTCAAATGCCACCACTGCCAACACTGCTTTATAAATATGCCTTATACACATGTATTAGACCATGAACAAGCTATTTAAATCATGATTTACGACTCACTTCACAAACGATAGAAAAGTAGAATGAGTTGGAAACATGGCTTGTATTGAAAGTCATCAACAAACTATTAACTAATAAGTACTTCTTCACAGATTGTGGTAGCGTGGCCGAGCGGTCTAAGGCGCTGCGTTCAGGTCGCAGTCTCCCCTGGAGGCGTGGGTTCGAATCCCACCGCTGCCATTTGAGGTTTTAGGTGCCAAATTCCAGTACCGAAACTTCAACACTAGCTCACTCCACTGCCGAGTTACCACTAGAGCCATATTCTGTGCCTTTCTACATAATCCATCCTCTGCCAAGGCTGTAGACGACCTACCATTCTTTCTGAAGAGTTTAACTCTGGGAACACCAATCACTTTTCCTTACATCCTCCTCAAATGTGCCCTTGTCTGCTTTGCCTGCTTAGAGTTAAGAACAAAGAGTAGGCATCAGCTAAACACAGTATTACTGGGTAGTGTGGCCGAGTGGTCTAAGGCGCTGGATTAAGGCTCCAGTCTCTCTGGAGGCGTGGGTTCAACTGCCACAAATGTGCAAGCTTTGGTTTCACATGTCTGGGACTTCTGCATATGCCCAAGAGCTATTCAGAAAGGAACTAATCTGAGTTCCCAGACTTTTTGACCACTAGGGGGGCGAGAAAGAAATCACTAATCTCTGGAGATGAATTCACCGTAATATCAGATTGCTCGTAATGGATGTCTACCCTTAGGTTTCACTTGACTATACATTATATACATATGGCTAACAATTTGCACTGCATAAATACCTAATCTATAGAGATTGTAGGATCCATTTCCATCTTGCATAATAACTCAGAGCAGAGTGGCGCAGCGGAAGCGTGCTGGGCCCATAACCCAGAGGTCGATGGATCGAAACCATCCTCTGCTATCTCTTTTGGCAAATCATGTATTCTAGTTCTCAGCACTTACTAACCACAACATCAATCTGCTATCGTTCCGATTTCATGATGTTTCCTATTGATGGCAAATACATGCAGTTTGTGTCTTTATGGAGTTGTGGCCTCAAATGCCACCACTGCCAACACTGCTTTATAAATATGCCTTATACACATGTATTAGACCATGAACAAGCTATTTAAATCATGATTTACGACTCACTTCACAAACGATAGAAAAGTAGAATGAGTTGGAAACATGGCTTGTATTGAAAGTCATCAACAAACTATTAACTAATAAGTACTTCTTCACAGATTGTGGTAGCGTGGCCGAGAGGTCTAAGGCGCTGCGTTCAGGTCGCAGTCTCCCCTGGAGGCGTGGGTTCGAATCCCACCGCTGCCAGTTGAGGTTTTAGGTGCCAAATTCCAGTACCGAAACTTTAACACTAGCTCACTCCACTGCCGAGTTACCACTAGAGCCATATTCTGTGCCTTTCTACATAATCCATCCTCTGCCAAGGCTGTAGACGACCTACCATTCTTTCTGAAGAGTTTAACTCTGGGAACACCAATCACTTTTCCTTACATCCTCCTCAAATGTGCCCTTGTCTGCTTTGCCTGCTTAGAGTTAAGAACAAAGAGTAGGCATCAGCTAAACACAGTATTACCGGGTAGTGTGGCCGAGTGGTCTAAGGCGCTGGATTAAGGCTCCAGTCTCTCTGGAGGCGTGGGTTCAAATCCCACCACTGCCACAAATGTGCAAGCTTTGGTTTCACATGTCTGGGACTTCTGCATATGCCCAAGAGCTATTCAGAAAGGAACTAATCTGAGTTCCCAGACTTTTTGACCACTAGGGGGGCGAGAAAGAAATCACTAATCTCTGGAGATGAATTCACCGTAATATCAGATTGCTCGTAATGGATGTCTACCCTTAGGTTTCACTTGACTATACATTATATACATATGGCTAACAATTTGCACTGCATAAATACCTAATCTATAGAGATTGTAGGATCCATTTCCATCTTGCATAATAACTCAGAGCAGAGTGGCGCAGCGGAAGCGTGCTGGGCCCATAACCCAGAGGTCGATGGATCGAAACCATCCTCTGCTATCTCTTTTGGCAAATCATGTATTCTAGTTCTCAGCACTTACTAACCACAACATCAATCTGCTATCGTTCCGATTTCATGATGTTTCCTATTGATGACAAATACATGCAGTTTGTGTCTTTATGGAGTTGTGGCCTCAAATGCCACCACTGCCAACACTGCTTTATAAATATGCCTTATACACATGTATTAGACCATGAACAAGCTATTTCAATCATGATTTACGACTCACTTCACAAACGATAGAAAAGTAGAATGAGTTGGAAACATGGCTTGTATTGAAAGTCATCAACAAACTATTAACTAATAAGTACTTCTTCACAGATTGTGGTAGCGTGGCCGAGCGGTCTAAGGCGCTGCGTTCAGGTCGCAGTCTCCCCTGGAGGCGTGGGTTCGAATCCCACCGCTGCCAGTTGAGGTTTTAGGTGCCAAATTCCAGTACCGAAACTTTAACACTAGCTCACTCCACTGCCGAGTTACCACTAGAGCCATATTCTGTGCCTTTCTACATAATCCATCCTCTGCCAAGGCTGTAGACGACCTACCATTCTTTCTGAAGAGTTTAACTCTGGGAACACCAATCACTTTTCCTTACATCCTCCTCAAATGTGCCCTTGTCTGCTTTGCCTGCTTAGAGTTAAGAACAAAGAGTAGGCATCAGCTAAACACAGTATTACTGGGTAGTGTGGCCGAGTGGTCTAAGGCGCTGGATTAAGGCTCCAGTCTCTCTGGAGGCGTGGGTTCAAATCCCACCACTGCCACAAATGTCCAAGCTTTGTTTTCACATGTCTGGGACTTCTGCATATGCCCAAGAGCTATTCAGAAAGGAACTAATCTGAGTTCCCAGATTTTTTGACCACTAGGGGGGCGAGAAAGAAATCACTAATCTCTGGAGATGAATTCACCGTAATATCAGATTGCTCGTAATGGATGTCTACCCTTAGGTTTCACTTGACTATACATTATATACATTTGGCTAACAATTTGCACTGCATAAATACCTAATCTATAGAGATTGTAGGATCCATTTCCATCTTGCATAATAACTCAGAGCAGAGTGGCGCAGCGGAAGCGTGCTGGGCCCATAACCCAGAGGTCGATGGATCGAAACCATCCTCTGCTATCTCTTTTGGCAAATCATGTATTCTAGTTCTCAGCACTTACTAACCACAACATCAATCTGCTATCGTTCCGATTTCATGATGTTTCCTATTGATGGCAAATACATGCAGTTTGTGTCTTTATGGAGTTGTGGCCTCAAATGCCACCACTGCCAACACTGCTTTATAAATATGCCTTATACACATGTATTAGACCATGAACAAGCTATTTAAATCATGATTTACGACTCACTTCACAAACGATAGAAAAGTAGAATGAGTTGGAAACATGGCTTGTATTGAAAGTCATCAACAAACTATTAACTAATAAGTACTTCTTCACAGATTGTGGTAGCGTGGCCGAGCGGTCTAAGGCGCTGCGTTCAGGTCGCAGTCTCCCCTGGAGGCGTGGGTTCGAATCCCACCGCTGCCATTTGAGGTTTTAGGTGCCAAATTCCAGTACCGAAACTTCAACACTAGCTCACTCCACTGCCGAGTTACCACTAGAGCCATATTCTGTGCCTTTCTACATAATCCATCCTCTGCCAAGGCTGTAGACGACCTACCATTCTTTCTGAAGAGTTTAACTCTGGGAACACCAATCACTTTTCCTTACATCCTCCTCAAATGTGCCCTTGTCTGCTTTGCCTGCTTAGAGTTAAGAACAAAGAGTAGGCATCAGCTAAACACAGTATTACTGGGTAGTGTGGCCGAGTGGTCTAAGGCGCTGGATTAAGGCTCCAGTCTCTCTGGAGGCGTGGGTTCAAATCCCACCACTGCCACAAATGTGCAAGCTTTGGTTTCACATGTCTGGGACTTCTGCATATGCCCAAGAGCTATTCAGAAAGGAACTAATCTGAGTTCCCAGACTTTTTGACCACTAGGGGGGCGAGAAAGAAATCACTAATCTCTGGAGATGAATTCACCGTAATATCAGATTGCTCGTAATGGATGTCTACCCTTAGGTTTCACTTGACTATACATTATATACATATGGCTAACAATTTGCACTGCATAAATACCTAATCTATAGAGATTGTAGGATCCATTTCCATCTTGCATAATAACTCAGAGCAGAGTGGCGCAGCGGAAGCGTGCTGGGCCCATAACCCAGAGGTCGATGGATCGAAACCATCCTCTGCTATCTCTTTTGGCAAATCATGTATTCTAGTTCTCAGCACTTACTAACCACAACATCAATCTGCTATCGTTCCGATTTCATGATGTTTCCTATTGATGGCAAATACATGCAGTTTGTGTCTTTATGGAGTTGTGGCCTCAAATGCCACCACTGCCAACACTGCTTTATAAATATGCCTTATACACATGTATTAGACCATGAACAAGCTATTTAAATCATGATTTACGACTCACTTCACAAACGATAGAAAAGTAGAATGAGTTGGAAACATGGCTTGTATTGAAAGTCATCAACAAACTATTAACTAATAAGTACTTCTTCACAGATTGTGGTAGCGTGGCCGAGAGGTCTAAGGCGCTGCGTTCAGGTCGCAGTCTCCCCTGGAGGCGTGGGTTCGAATCCCACCGCTGCCAGTTGAGGTTTTAGGTGCCAAATTCCAGTACCGAAACTTTAACACTAGCTCACTCCACTGCCGAGTTACCACTAGAGCCATATTCTGTGCCTTTCTACATAATCCATCCTCTGCCAAGGCTGTAGACGACCTACCATTCTTTCTGAAGAGTTTAACTCTGGGAACACCAATCACTTTTCCTTACATCCTCCTCAAATGTGCCCTTGTCTGCTTTGCCTGCTTAGAGTTAAGAACAAAGAGTAGGCATCAGCTAAACACAGTATTACCGGGTAGTGTGGCCGAGTGGTCTAAGGCGCTGGATTAAGGCTCCAGTCTCTCTGGAGGCGTGGGTTCAAATCCCACCACTGCCACAAATGTGCAAGCTTTGGTTTCACATGTCTGGAACTTCTGCATATGCCCAAGAGCTATTCAGAAAGGAACTAATCTGAGTTCCCAGACTTTTTGACCACTAGGGGGGCGAGAAAGAAATCACTAATCTCTGGAGATGAATTCACCGTAATATCAGATTGCTCGTAATGGATGTCTACCCTTAGGTTTCACTTGACTATACATTATATACATATGGCTAACAATTTGCACTGCATAAATACCTAATCTATAGAGATTGTAGGATCCATTTCCATCTTGCATAATAACTCAGAGCAGAGTGGCGCAGCGGAAGCGTGCTGGGCCCATAACCCAGAGGTCGATGGATCGAAACCATCCTCTGCTATCTCTTTTGGCAAATCATGTATTCTAGTTCTCAGCACTTACTAACCACAACATCAATCTGCTATCGTTCCGATTTCATGATGTTTCCTATTGATGACAAATACATGCAGTTTGTGTCTTTATGGAGTTGTGGCCTCAAATGCCACCACTGCCAACACTGCTTTATAAATATGCCTTATACTCATGTATTAGACCATGAACAAGCTATTTAAATCATGATTTACGACTCACTTCACAAACGATAGAAAAGTAGAATGAGTTGGAAACATGGCTTGTATTGAAAGTCATCAACAAACTATTAACTAATAAGTACTTCTTCACAGATTGTGGTAGCGTGGCCGAGCGGTCTAAGGCGCTGCGTTCAGGTCGCAGTCTCCCCTGGAGGCGTGGGTTCGAATCCCACCGCTGCCAGTTGAGGTTTTAGGTGCCAAATTCCAGTACCGAAACTTTAACACTAGCTCACTCCACTGCCGAGTTACCACTAGAGCCATATTCTGTGCCTTTCTACATAATCCATCCTCTGCCAAGGCTGTAGACGACCTACCATTCTTTCTGAAGAGTTTAACTCTGGGAACACCAATCACTTTTCCTTACATCCTCCTCAAATGTGCCCTTGTCTGCTTTGCCTGCTTAGAGTTAAGAACAAAGAGTAGGCATCAGCTAAACACAGTATTACTGGGTAGTGTGGCCGAGTGGTCTAAGGCGCTGGATTAAGGCTCCAGTCTCTCTGGAGGCGTGGGTTCAAATCCCACCACTGCCACAAATGTCCAAGCTTTGTTTTCACATGTCTGGGACTTCTGCATATGCCCAAGAGCTATTCAGAAAGGAACTAATCTGAGTTCCCAGATTTTTTGACCACTAGGGGGGCGAGAAAGAAATCACTAATCTCTGGAGATGAATTCACCGTAATATCAGATTGCTCGTAATGGATGTCTACCCTTAGGTTTCACTTGACTATACATTATATACATTTGGCTAACAATTTGCACTGCATAAATACCTAATCTATAGAGATTGTAGGATCCATTTCCATCTGCATAATAACTCAGAGCAGAGTGGCGCAGCGGAAGCGTGCTGGGCCCATAACCCAGAGGTCGATGGATCGAAACCATCCTCTGCTATCTCTTTTGGCAAATCATGTATTCTAGTTCTCAGCACTTACTAACCACAACATCAATCTGCTATCGTTCCGATTTCATGATGTTTCCTATTGATGGCAAATACATGCAGTTTGTGTCTTTATCGAGTTGTGGCCTCAAATGCCACCACTGCCAACACTGCTTTATAAATATGCCTTATACACATGTATTAGACCATGAACAAGCTATTTAAATCATGATTTACGACTCACTTCACAAACGATAGAAAAGTAGAATGAGTTGGAAACATGGCTTGTATTGAAAGTCATCAACAAACTATTAACTAATAAGTACTTCTTCACAGATTGTGGTAGCGTGGCCGAGCGGTCTAAGGCGCTGCGTTCAGGTCGCAGTCTCCCCTGGAGGCGTGGGTTCGAATCCCACCGCTGCCATTTGAGGTTTTAGGTGCCAAATTCCAGTACCGAAACTTCAACACTAGCTCACTCCACTGCCGAGTTACCACTAGAGCCATATTCTGTGCCTTTCTACATAATCCATCCTCTGCCAAGGCTGTAGACGACCTACCATTCTTTCTGAAGAGTTTAACTCTGGGAACACCAATCACTTTTCCTTACATCCTCCTCAAATGTGCCCTTGTCTGCTTTGCCTGCTTAGAGTTAAGAACAAAGAGTAGGCATCAGCTAAACACAGTATTACTGGGTAGTGTGGCCGAGTGGTCTAAGGTGCTGGATTAAGGCTCCAGTCTCTCTGGAGGCGTGGGTTCAAATCCCACCACTGCCAAAAATGTGCAAGCTTTGGTTTCACATGTCTGGGACTTCTGCATATGCCCAAGAGCTATTCAGAAAGGAACTAATCTGAGTTCCCAGACTTTTTGACCACTAGGGGGGCGAGAAAGAAATCACTAATCTCTGGAGATGAATTCACCGTAATATCAGATTGCTCGTAATGGATGTCTACCCTTAGGTTTCACTTGACTATACATTATATACATATGGCTAACAATTTGCACTGCATAAATACCTAATCTATAGAGATTGTAGGATCCATTTCCATCTTGCATAATAACTCAGAGCAGAGTGGCGCAGCGGAAGCGTGCTGGGCCCATAACCCAGAGGTCGATGGATCGAAACCATCCTCTGCTATCTCTTTTGGCAAATCATGTATTCTAGTTCTCAGCACTTACTAACCACAACATCAATCTGCTATCGTTCCGATTTCATGATGTTTCCTATTGATGGCAAATACATGCAGTTTGTGTCTTTATGGAGTTGTGGCCTCAAATGCCACCACTGCCAACACTGCTTTATAAATATGCCTTATACACATGTATTAGACCATGAACAAGCTATTTAAATCATGATTTACGACTCACTTCACAAACGATAGAAAAGTAGAATGAGTTGGAAACATGGCTTGTATTGAAAGTCATCAACAAACTATTAACTAATAAGTACTTCTTCACAGATTGTGGTAGCGTGGCCGAGAGGTCTAAGGCGCTGCGTTCAGGTCGCAGTCTCCCCTGGAGGCGTGGGTTCGAATCCCACCGCTGCCAGTTGAGGTTTTAGGTGCCAAATTCCAGTACCGAAACTTTAACACTAGCTCACTCCACTGCCGAGTTACCACTAGAGCCATATTCTGTGCCTTTCTACATAATCCATCCTCTGCCAAGGCTGTAGACGACCTACCATTCTTTCTGAAGAGTTTAACTCTGGGAACACCAATCACTTTTCCTTACATCCTCCTCAAATGTGCCCTTGTCTGCTTTGCCTGCTTAGAGTTAAGAACAAAGAGTAGGCATCAGCTAAACACAGTATTACCGGGTAGTGTGGCCGAGTGGTCTAAGGCGCTGGATTAAGGCTCCAGTCTCTCTGGAGGCGTGGGTTCAAATCCCACCACTGCCACAAATGTGCAAGCTTTGGTTTCACATGTCTGGAACTTCTGCATATGCCCAAGAGCTATTCAGAAAGGAACTAATCTGAGTTCCCAGACTTTTTGACCACTAGGGGGGCGAGAAAGAAATCACTAATCTCTGGAGATGAATTCACCGTAATATCAGATTGCTCGTAATGGATGTCTACCCTTAGGTTTCACTTGACTATACATTATATACATATGGCTAACAATTTGCACTGCATAAATACCTAATCTATAGAGATTGTAGGATCCATTTCCATCTTGCATAATAACTCAGAGCAGAGTGGCGCAGCGGAAGCGTGCTGGGCCCATAACCCAGAGGTCGATGGATCGAAACCATCCTCTGCTATCTCTTTTGGCAAATCATGTATTCTAGTTCTCAGCACTTACTAACCACAACATCAATCTGCTATCGTTCCGATTTCATGATGTTTCCTATTGATGACAAATACATGCAGTTTGTGTCTTTATGGAGTTGTGGCCTCAAATGCCACCACTGCCAACACTGCTTTATAAATATGCCTTATACACATGTATTAGACCATGAACAAGCTATTTAAATCATGATTTACGACTCACTTCACAAACGATAGAAAAGTAGAATGAGTTGGAAACATGGCTTGTATTGAAAGTCATCAACAAACTATTAACTAATAAGTACTTCTTCACAGATTGTGGTAGCGTGGCCGAGCGGTCTAAGGCGCTGCGTTCAGGTCGCAGTCTCCCCTGGAGGCGTGGGTTCGAATCCCACCGCTGCCAGTTGAGGTTTTAGGTGCCAAATTCCAGTACCGAAACTTTAACACTAGCTCACTCCACTGCCGAGTTACCACTAGAGCCATATTCTGTGCCTTTCTACATAATCCATCCTCTGCCAAGGCTGTAGACGACCTACCATTCTTTCTGAAGAGTTTAACTCTGGGAACACCAATCACTTTTCCTTACATCCTCCTCAAATGTGCCCTTGTCTGCTTTGCCTGCTTAGAGTTAAGAACAAAGAGTAGGCATCAGCTAAACACAGTATTACTGGGTAGTGTGGCCGAGTGGTCTAAGGCGCTGGATTAAGGCTCCAGTCTCTCTGGAGGCGTGGGTTCAAATCCCACCACTGCCACAAATGTCCAAGCTTTGTTTTCACATGTCTGGGACTTCTGCATATGCCCAAGAGCTATTCAGAAAGGAACTAATCTGAGTTCCCAGATTTTTTGACCACTAGGGGGGCGAGAAAGAAATCACTAATCTCTGGAGATGAATTCACCGTAATATCAGATTGCTCGTAATGGATGTCTACCCTTAGGTTTCACTTGACTATACATTATATACATTTGGCTAACAATTTGCACTGCATAAATACCTAATCTATAGAGATTGTAGGATCCATTTCCATCTTGCATAATAACTCAGAGCAGAGTGGCGCAGCGGAAGCGTGCTGGGCCCATAACCCAGAGGTCGATGGATCGAAACCATCCTCTGCTATCTCTTTTGGCAAATCATGTATTCTAGTTCTCAGCACTTACTAACCACAACATCAATCTGCTATCGTTCCGATTTCATGATGTTTCCTATTGATGGCAAATACATGCAGTTTGTGTCTTTATCGAGTTGTGGCCTCAAATGCCACCACTGCCAACACTGCTTTATAAATATGCCTTATACACATGTATTAGACCATGAACAAGCTATTTAAATCATGATTTACGACTCACTTCACAAACGATAGAAAAGTAGAATGAGTTGGAAACATGGCTTGTATTGAAAGTCATCAACAAACTATTAACTAATAAGTACTTCTTCACAGATTGTGGTAGCGTGGCCGAGCGGTCTAAGGCGCTGCGTTCAGGTCGCAGTCTCCCCTGGAGGCGTGGGTTCGAATCCCACCGCTGCCATTTGAGGTTTTAGGTGCCAAATTCCAGTACCGAAACTTCAACACTAGCTCACTCCACTGCCGAGTTACCACTAGAGCCATATTCTGTGCCTTTCTACATAATCCATCCTCTGCCAAGGCTGTAGACGACCTACCATTCTTTCTGAAGAGTTTAACTCTGGGAACACCAATCACTTTTCCTTACATCCTCCTCAAATGTGCCCTTGTCTGCTTTGCCTGCTTAGAGTTAAGAACAAAGAGTAGGCATCAGCTAAACACAGTATTACTGGGTAGTGTGGCCGAGTGGTCTAAGGCGCTGGATTAAGGCTCCAGTCTCTCTGGAGGCGTGGGTTCAAATCCCACCACTGCCAAAAATGTGCAAGCTTTGGTTTCACATGTCTGGGACTTCTGCATATGCCCAAGAGCTATTCAGAAAGGAACTAATCTGAGTTCCCAGACTTTTTGACCACTAGGGGGGCGAGAAAGAAATCACTAATCTCTGGAGATGAATTCACCGTAATATCAGATTGCTCGTAATGGATGTCTACCCTTAGGTTTCACTTGACTATACATTATATACATATGGCTAACAATTTGCACTGCATAAATACCTAATCTATAGAGATTGTAGGATCCATTTCCATCTTGCATAATAACTCAGAGCAGAGTGGCGCAGCGGAAGCGTGCTGGGCCCATAACCCAGAGGTCGATGGATCGAAACCATCCTCTGCTATCTCTTTTGGCAAATCATGTATTCTAGTTCTCAGCACTTACTAACCACAACATCAATCTGCTATCGTTCCGATTTCATGATGTTTCCTATTGATGACAAATACATGCAGTTTGTGTCTTTATGGAGTTGTGGCCTCAAATGCCACCACTGCCAACACTGCTTTATAAATATGCCTTATACACATGTATTAGACCATGAACAAGCTATTTAAATCATGATTTACGACTCACTTCACAAACGATAGAAAAGTAGAATGAGTTGGAAACATGGCTTGTATTGAAAGTCATCAACAAACTATTAACTAATAAGTACTTCTTCACAGATTGTGGTAGCGTGGCCGAGAGGTCTAAGGCGCTGCGTTCAGGTCGCAGTCTCCCCTGGAGGCGTGGGTTCGAATCCCACCGCTGCCAGTTGAGGTTTTAGGTGCCAAATTCCAGTACCGAAACTTTAACACTAGCTCACTCCACTGCCGAGTTACCACTAGAGCCATATTCTGTGCCTTTCTACATAATCCATCCTCTGCCAAGGCTGTAGACGACCTACCATTCTTTCTGAAGAGTTTAACTCTGGGAACACCAATCACTTTTCCTTACATCCTCCTCAAATGTGCCCTTGTCTGCTTTGCCTGCTTAGAGTTAAGAACAAAGAGTAGGCATCAGCTAAACACAGTATTACCGGGTAGTGTGGCCGAGTGGTCTAAGGCGCTGGATTAAGGCTCCAGTCTCTCTGGAGGCGTGGGTTCAAATCCCACCACTGCCACAAATGTGCAAGCTTTGGTTTCACATGTCTGGAACTTCTGCATATGCCCAAGAGCTATTCAGAAAGGAACTAATCTGAGTTCCCAGACTTTTTGACCACTAGGGGGGCGAGAAAGAAATCACTAATCTCTGGAGATGAATTCACCGTAATATCAGATTGCTCGTAATGGATGTCTACCCTTAGGTTTCACTTGACTATACATTATATACATATGGCTAACAATTTGCACTGCATAAATACCTAATCTATAGAGATTGTAGGATCCATTTCCATCTTGCATAATAACTCAGAGCAGAGTGGCGCAGCGGAAGCGTGCTGGGCCCATAACCCAGAGGTCGATGGATCGAAACCATCCTCTGCTATCTCTTTTGGCAAATCATGTATTCTAGTTCTCAGCACTTACTAACCACAACATCAATCTGCTATCGTTCCGATTTCATGATGTTTCCTATTGATGACAAATACATGCAGTTTGTGTCTTTATGGAGTTGTGGCCTCAAATGCCACCACTGCCAACACTGCTTTATAAATATGCCTTATACACATGTATTAGACCATGAACAGCTATTTAAATCATGATTTACGACTCACTTCACAAACGATAGAAAAGTAGAATGAGTTGGAAACATGGCTTGTATTGAAAGTCATCAACAAACTATTAACTAATAAGTACTTCTTCACAGATTGTGGTAGCGTGGCCGAGCGGTCTAAGGCGCTGCGTTCAGGTCGCAGTCTCCCCTGGAGGCGTGGGTTCGAATCCCACCGCTGCCAGTTGAGGTTTTAGGTGCCAAATTCCAGTACCGAAACTTTAACACTAGCTCACTCCACTGCCGAGTTACCACTAGAGCCATATTCTGTGCCTTTCTACATAATCCATCCTCTGCCAAGGCTGTAGACGACCTACCATTCTTTCTGAAGAGTTTAACTCTGGGAACACCAATCACTTTTCCTTACATCCTCCTCAAATGTGCCCTTGTCTGCTTTGCCTGCTTAGAGTTAAGAACAAAGAGTAGGCATCAGCTAAACACAGTATTACCGGGTAGTGTGGCCGAGTGGTCTAAGGCGCTGGATTAAGGCTCCAGTCTCTCTGGAGGCGTGGGTTCAAATCCCACCACTGCCACAAATGTCCAAGCTTTGTTTTCACATGTCTGGGACTTCTGCATATGCCCAAGAGCTATTCAGAAAGGAACTAATCTGATTTCCCAGATTTTTTGACCACTAGGGGGGCGAGAAAGAAATCACTAATCTCTGGAGATGAATTCACCGTAATATCAGATTGCTCGTAATGGATGTCTACCCTTAGGTTTCACTTGACTATACATTATATACATATGGCTAACAATTTGCACTGCATAAATACCTAATCTATAGAGATTGTAGGATCCATTTCCATCTTGTATAATAACTCAGAGCAGAGTGGCGCAGCGGAAGCGTGCTGGGCCCATAACCCAGAGGTCGATGGATCGAAACCATCCTCTGCTATCTCTATTGGCAAATCATGTATTCTAGTTCTCAGCACTTACTAACCACAACATCAATCTGCTATCGTTCCGATTTCATGATGTTTCCTATTGATGGCAAATACATGCAGTTTGTGTCTTTATGGAGTTGTGGCCTCAAATGCCACCACTGCCAACACTGCTTTATAAATATGCCTTATACACATGTATTAGACCATGAACAAGCTATTTAAATCATGATTTACGACTCACTTCACAAACGATAGAAAAGTAGAATGAGTTGGAAACATGGCTTGTATTGAAAGTCATCAACAAACTATTGACTAATAAGTACTTCTTCACAGATTGAGGTAGCGTGGCCGAGCGGTCTAAGGCGCTGCGTTCAGGTCGCAGTCTCCCCTGGAGGCGTGGGTTCGAATCCCACCGCTGCCAGTTGATGTTTTAGTTGCCAAATTCCAGTACCGAAACTTCAACACTAGCTCACTCCACTGCCGAGTTACCACTAGAGCCATATTCTGTGCCTTTCTACATAATCCATCCTCTGCCAAGGCTGTAGACGACCTACCATTCTTTCTGAAGAGTTTAACTCTGGGAACACCAATCACTTTTCCTTACATCCTCCTCAAATGTGCCCTTGTCTGCTTTGCCTGCTTAGAGTTAAGAACAAAGAGTAGGCATCAGCTAAACACAGTATTACCGGGTAGTGTGGCCGAGTGGTCTAAGGCGCTGTATTAAGGCTCCAGTCTCTCTGGAGGCGTGGGTTCAAATCCCACCACTGCCACAAATGTGCAAGCTTTGGTTTCACATGTCTGGGACTTCTGCATATGCCCAAGAGCTATTCAGAAAGGAACTAATCTGAGTTCCCAGACTTTTTGACCACTAGGGGGGCGAGAAAGAAATCACTAATCTCTGGAGATGAATTCACCGTAATATCAGATTGCTCGTAATGGATGTCTACCCTTAGGTTTCACTTGACTACATATGGCTAACAATTTGCACTGCATAAATACCTAATCTATAGAGATTGTAGGATCCATTTCCATCTTGCATAATAACTCAGAGCAGAGTGGCGCAGCGGAAGCGTGCTGGGCCCATAACCCAGAGGTCGATGGATCGAAACCATCCTCTGCTATCTCTTTTGGCAAATCATGTATTCTTGTTCTCAGCACTTACTAACCACAACATCAATCTGCTATCGTTCCGATTTCATGATGTTTCCTATTGATGGCAAATACATGCAGTTTGTGTCTTTATGGAGTTGTGGCCTCAAATGCCACCACTGCCAACACTGCTTTATAAATATGCCTTATACACATGTATTAGACCATGAACAAGCTATTTAAATCATGATTTACGACTCACTTCACAAACGATAGAAAAGTAGAATGAGTTGGAAACATGGCTTGTATTGAAAGTCATCAACAAACTATTAACTAATAAGTACTTCTTCACAGATTGTGGTAGCGTGGCCGAGTGGTCTAAAGCGCTGCGTTCAGGTCGCAGTCTCCCCTGGAGGCGTGGGTTCGAATCCCACCGCTGCCAGTCGATGTTTTAGTTGCCAAATTCCAGTACCGAAACTTCAACACTAGCTCACTCCACTGCCGAGTTACCACTAGAGCCATATTCTGTGCCTTTCTACATAATCCATCCTCTGCCAAGGCTGTAGACGACCTACCATTCTTTCTGAAGAGTTTAACTCTGGGAACACCAATCACTTTTCCTTACATCCTCCTCAAATGTGCCCTTGTCTGCTTTGCCTGCTTAGAGTTAAGAACAAAGAGTAGGCATCAGCTAAACACAGTATTACCGGGTAGTGTGGCCGAGTGGTCTAAGGCGCTGGATTAAGGCTCCAGTCTCTCTGGAGGCGTGGGTTCAAATCCCACCACTGCCATAAATGTCCAAGCTTTGTTTTCACATGTCTGGGACTTCTGCATATGCCCAAGAGCTATTCAGAAAGGAACTAATCTGAGTTCCCAGAGTTTTTGGCCACTAGGGGGGCGAGAAAGAAAGTCACTAATCTCTGGAGATGAATTCACCGTAATATCAGATTGCTCGTAATGCATGTCTACCCTTAGGTTTCACTTGACTATACATTATGTACATTTGGCTAACAATTTGCACTGCATAAATACCTAATCTATAGAGATTGTAGGATCCATTTCCATCTTGCATAATAACTCAGAGCAGAGTGGCGCAGCGGAAGCGTGCTGGGCCCATAACCCAGAGGTCGATGGATCGAAACCATCCTCTGCTATCTCTTTTGGCAATTCATGTATTCTAGTTCTCAGCACTTACTAACCACAACATCAATCTGCTATCGTTCCGATTTCATGATGTTTCCTATTGATGGCAAATACATGCAGTTTGTGTCTTTATGGAGTTGTGGCCTCAAATGCCACCACTGCCAACACTGCTTTATAAATATGCCTTATACACATGTATTAGACCATGAACAAGCTATTTAAATCATGATTTACGACTCACTTCACAAACGATAGAAAAGTAGAATGAGTTGGAAACATGGCTTGTATTGAAAGTCATCAACAAACTATTAACTAATAAGTACTTCTTCACAGATTGTGGTAGCGTGGCCGAGCGGTCTAAGGCGCTCCGTTCAGGTCGCAGTCTCCCCTGGAGGCGTGGGTTCGAATCCCACCGCTGCCAGTTGATGTTTTAGGTGCCAAATTCCAGTACCGAAACTTCAACACTAGCTCACTCCACTGCCAGTTACCACTAGAGCCATATTCTGTGCCTTTCTACATAATCCATCCTCTGCCAAGGCTGTAGACGACCAACCATTCTTTCTGAAGAGTTTAACTCTGGGAACACCAATCACTTTTCCTTACATCCTCCTCAAATGTGCCCTTGTCTGCTTTGCCTGCTTAGAGTTAAGAACAAAGAGTAGGCATCAGCTAAACACAGTGTTACCGGGTAGTGTGGCAGAGTGGTCTAAGGCGCTGGATTAAGGCTCCAGTCTCTCTGGAGGCGTGGGTTCAAATCCCACCACTGCCACAAATTTGCAAGCTTTGGTTTCACATGTCTGGGACTTCTGCATATGCCCAAGAGCTAATCAGAAAGAACTAATCTGAGTTCCCAGAGTTTTTGGCCACTAGGGGGGCGAGAAAGAAAGTCACTAATCTCTGGAGATGAATTCACCGTAATATCAGATTGCTCGTAATGCATGTCTACCCTTAGGTTTCACTTGACTATACATTATGTACATTTGGCTAACAATTTGCACTGCATAAATACCTAATCTATAGAGATTGTAGGATCCATTTCCATCTTGTATAATAACTCAAAGCAGAGTGGCGCAGCGGAAGCGTGCTGGGCCCATAACCCAGAGGTCGATGGATCGAAACCATCCTCTGCTATCTCTATTGGCAAATCATGTATTCTAGTTCTCAGCACTTACTAACCACAACATCAATCTGCTATCGTTCCGATTTCATGATGTTTCCTATTGATGGCAAATACATGCAGTTTGTGTCTTTATGGAGTTGTGGCCTCAAATGCCACCACTGCCAACACTGCTTTATAAATATGCCTTATACACATGTATTAGACCATGAACAAGCTATTTAAATCATGATTTACGACTCACTTCACAAACGATAGAAAAGTAGAATGAGTTGGAAACATGGCTTGTATTGAAAGTCTTCAACAAACTATTAACTAATAAGTACTTCTTCACAGATTGTGGTAGCGTGGCCGAGCGGTCTAAGGCGCTGCGTTCAGGTCGCAGTCTCCCCTGGAGGCGTGGGTTCGAATCCCACCGCTGCCAGTTGATGTTTTAGGTGCCAAATTCCAGTACCGAAACTTCAACACTAGCTCACTCCACTGCCAGTTACCACTAGAGCCATATTCTGTGCCTTTCTACATAATCCATCCTCTGCCAAGGCTGTAGACGACCTACCATTCTTTCTGAAGAGTTTAACTCTGGGAACACCAATCACTTTTCCTTACATCCTCCTCAAATGTGCCCTTGTCTGCTTTGCCTGCTTAGAGTTAAGAACAAAGAGTAGGCATCAGCTAAACACAGTATTACCGGGTAGTGTGGCCGAGTGGTCTAAGGCGCTCGATTAAGGCTCCAGTCTCTCTGGAGGCGTGGGTTCAAATCCCACCACTGCCACAAATGTGCAAGCTTTGGTTTCACATGTCTGGGACTTCTGCATATGCCCAAGAGCTATTCAGAAAGGAACTAATCTGAGTTCCCAGACTTTTTGACCACTAGGGGGGCGAGAAAGAAATCACTAATCTCTGGAGATGAATTCACCGTAATATCAGATTGCTCGTAATGGATGTCTACCCTTAGGTTTCACTTGACTATACATTATATACATATGGCTAACAATTTGCACTGCATAAATACCTAATCTATAGAGATTGTAGGATCCATTTCCATCTTGCATAATAACTCAGAGCAGAGTGGCGCAGCGGAAGCGTGCTGGGCCCATAACCCAGACGTCGATGGATCGAAACCATCCTCTGCTATCTCTTTTGGCAAATCATGTATTCTAGTTCTCAGCACTTACTAACCACAACATCAATCTGCTATCGTTTCGATTTCATGATGTTTCCTATTGATGGCAAATACATGCAGTTTGTGTCTTTATGGAGTTGTGGCCTCAAATGCCACCACTGCCAACACTGCTTTATAAATATGCCTTATACACATGTATTAGACCATGAACAAGCTATTTAAATCATGATGTACGACTCACTTCACAAACGATAGAAAAGTAGAATGATTCGGAAACATGGCTTGTATTGAAAGTCATCAACAAACTATTAACTAATAAGTACTTCTTCACAGATTGTGGTAGCGTGGCCGAGCGGTCTAAGGCGCTGCGTTCAGGTCGCAGTCTCCCCTGGAGGCGTGGGTTCGAATCCCACCGCTGCCATTTGAGGTTTTAGGTGCCAAATTCCAGTACCGAAACTTCAACACTAGCTCACTCCACTGCCGAGTTACCACTAGAGCCATATTCTGTGCCTTTCTACATAATCCATCCTCTGCCAAGGCTGTAGACGACCTACCATTCTTTCTGAAGAGTTTAACTCTGGGAACACCAATCACTTTTCCTTACATCCTCCTCAAATGTGCCCTTGTCTGCTTTGCCTGCTTAGAGTTAAGAACAAAGAGTAGGCATCAGCTAAACACAGTATTACTGGGTAGTGTGGCCGAGTGGTCTAAGGCGCTGGATTAAGGCTCCAGTCTCTCTGGAGGCGTGGGTTCAAATCCCACCACTGCCACAAATGTGCAAGCTTTGGTTTCACATGTCTGGGACTTCTGCATATGCCCAAGAGCTATTCAGAAAGGAACTAATCTGAGTTCCCAGACTTTTTGACCACTAGGGGGGCGAGAAAGAAATCACTAATCTCTGGAGATGAATTCACCGTAATATCAGATTGCTCGTAATGGATGTCTACCCTTAGGTTTGACTTGACTATACATTATATACATATGGCTAACAATTTGCACTGCATAAATACCTAATCTATAGAGATTGTAGGATCCATTTCCATCTTGTATAATAACTCAGAGCAGAGTGGCGCAGCGGAAGCGTGCTGGGCCCATAACCCAGAGGTCGATGGATCAAAACCATCCTCTGCTATCTCTTTTGGCAATTCATGTATTCTAGTTCTCAGCACTTACTAACCACAACATCAATCTGCTATCGTTCCGATTTCATGATGTTTCCTATTGATGGCAAATACATGCAGTTTGTGTCTTTATGGAGTTGTGGCCTCAAATGCCACCACTGCCAACACTGCTTTATAAATATGCCTTATACACATGTATTAGACCATGAACAAGCTATTTAAATCATGATGTACGACTCACTTCACAAACGATAGAAAAGTAGAATGATTCGGAAACATGGCTTGTATTGAAAGTCATCAACAAACTATTAACTAATAAGTACTTCTTCACAGATTGTGGTAGCGTGGCCGAGCGGTCTAAGGCGCTGCGTTCAGGTCGCAGTCTCCCCTGGAGGCGTGGGTTCGAATCCCACCGCTGCCATTTGAGGTTTTAGGTGCCAAATTCCAGTACCGAAACTTCAACACTAGCTCACTCCACTGCCGAGTTACCACTAGAGCCATATTCTGTGCCTTTCTACATAATCCATCCTCTGCCAAGGCTGTAGACGACCTACCATTCTTTCTGAAGAGTTTAACTCTGGGAACACCAATCACTTTTCCTTACATCCTCCTCAAATGTGCCCTTGTCTGCTTTGCCTGCTTAGAGTTAAGAACAAAGAGTAGGCATCAGCTAAACACAGTATTACTGGGTAGTGTGGCCGAGTGGTCTAAGGCGCTGGATTAAGGCTCCAGTCTCTCTGGAGGCGTGGGTTCAAATCCCACCACTGCCACAAATGTGCAAGCTTTGGTTTCACATGTCTGGGACTTCTGCATATGCCCAAGAGCTATTCAGAAAGGAACTAATCTGAGTTCCCAGACTTTTTGACCACTAGGGGGGCGAGAAAGAAATCACTAATCTCTGGAGATGAATTCACCGTAATATCAGATTGCTCGTAATGGATGTCTACCCTTAGGTTTGACTTGACTATACATTATATACATATGGCTAACAATTTGCACTGCATAAATACCTAATCTATAGAGATTGTAGGATCCATTTCCATCTTGTATAATAACTCAGAGCAGAGTGGCGCAGCGGAAGCGTGCTGGGCCCATAACCCAGAGGTCGATGGATCAAAACCATCCTCTGCTATCTCTTTTGGCAATTCATGTATTCTAGTTCTCAGCACTTACTAACCACAACATCAATCTGCTATCGTTCCGATTTCATGATGTTTCCTATTGATGGCAAATACATGCAGTTTGTGTCTTTATGGAGTTGTGGCCTCAAATGCCACCACTGCCAACACTGCTTTATAAATATGCCTTATACACATGTATTAGACCATGAACAAGCTATTTAAATCATGATTTACGACTCACTTCACAAACGATAGAAAAGTAGAATGAGTTGGAAACATGGCTTGTATTGAAAGTCATCAACAAACTATTAACTAATAAGTACTTCTTCACAGATTGTGGTAGCGTGGCCGAGCGGTCTAAGGCGCTGCGTTCAGGTCGCAGTCTCCCCTGGAGGCGTGGGTTCGAATCCCACCGCTGCCAGTTGATGTTTTAGGTGCCAAATTCCAGTACCGAAACTTCAACACTAGCTCACTCCACTGCCAGTTACCACTAGAGCCATATTCTGTGCCTTTCTACATAATCAATCCTCTGCCAAGGCTGTAGACGACCAACCATTCTTTCTGAAGAGTTTAACTCTGGGAACACCAATCACTTTTCCTTACATCCTCCTCAAATGTGCCCTTGTCTGCTTTGCCTGCTTAGAGTTAAGAACAAAGAGTAGGCATCAGCTAAACACAGTGTTACCGGGTAGTGTGGCAGAGTGGTCTAAGGCGCTGGATTATGGCTCCAGTCTCTCTGGAGGCGTGGGTTCAAATCCCACCACTGCCACAAATTTGCAAGCTTTGGTTTCACATGTCTGGGACTTCTGCATATGCCCAAGAGCTAGTCAGAAAGAACTAATCTGAGTTCCCAGAGTTTTTGGCCACTAGGGGGGCGAGAAAGAAAGTCACTAATCTCTGGAGATGAATTCACCGTAATATCAGATTGCTCGTAATGCATGTCTACCCTTAGGTTTCACTTGACTATACATTATGTACATTTGGCTAACAATTTGCACTGCATAAATACCTAATCTATAGAGATTGTAGGATCCATTTCCATCTTGTATAATAACTCAGAGCAGAGTGGCGCAGCGGAAGCGTGCTGGGCCCATAACCCAGAGGTCGATGGATCGAAACCATCCTCTGCTATCTCTTTTGGCAATTCATGTATTCTAGTTCTCAGCACTTACTAACCACAACATCAATCTGCTATCGTTCCGATTTCATGATGTTTCCTATTGATGGCAAATACATGCAGTTTGTGTCTTTATGGAGTTGTGGCCTCAAATGCCACCACTGCCAACACTGCTTTATAAATATGCCTTATACACATGTATTAGACCATGAACAAGCTATTTAAATCATGATTTACGACTCACTTCACAAACGATAGAAAAGTAGAATGAGTAGGAAACATGGCTTGTATTGAAAGTCATCAACAAACTATTAACTAATAAGTACTTCTTCACAGATTGTGGTAGCGTGGCCGAGCGGTCTAAGGCCCTGCGTTCAGGTCGCAGTCTCCCCTGGAGGCGTGGGTTCGAATCCCACCGCTGCCAGTTGATGTTTTAGGTGCCAAATTCCAGTACCGAAACTTCAACACTAGCTCACTCCACTGCCAGTTACCACTAGAGCCATATTCTGTGCCTTTCTACATAATCCATCCTCTGCCAAGGCTGTAGACGACCTACCATTCTTTCTGAAGAGTTTAACTCTGGGAACACCAATCACTTTTCCTTACATCCTCCTCAAATGTGCCCTTGTCTGCTTTGCCTGCTTAGAGTTAAGAACAAAGAGTAGGCATCAGCTAAACAAAGTATTACCGGGTAGTGTGGCCGAGTGGTCTAAGGCGCTGGATTAAGGCTCCAGTCTCTCTGGAGGCGTGGGTTCAAATCCCACCACTGCCACAAATGTGCAAGCTTTGGTTTCACATGTCTGGGACTTCTCCATATGCTCAAGAGCTACTCAGAAAGGAACTAATCTGAGTTCCCAGACTTTTTGACCACTAGGGGGGCGAGAAAGAAATCACTAATCTCTGGAGATGAATTCTCTGTAATATCAGATTGCTCGTAATGGATGTCTACCCTTAGGTTTCACTTGACTATACATTATATACATTTGGCTAACAATTTGCACTGCATAAATACCTAATCTATAGATATTGTATAGGATCCATTTCCATCTTGCATAATAACTCAGAGCAGAGTGGCGCAGCGGAAGCGTGCTGGGCCCATAACCCAGAGGTCGATGGATCGAAACCATCCTCTGCTATCTCTTATGGCAAATCATGTATTCTAGTTCTCAGCACTTACTAACCACAACATCAATCTGCTATCGTTCCGATTTCATGATGTTTCCTATTGATGGCAAATACATGCAGTTTGTGTCTTTATGGAGTTGTGGCCTCAAATGCCACCACTGCCAACACTGCTTTATAAATATGCCTTATACACATGTATTAGACCATGAACAAGCTATTTAAATCATGATTTATGACTCACTTCACAAACGATAGAAAAGTAGAATGAGTTGGAAACATGGCTTGTATTGAAAGTCATCAACAAACTATTAACTAATAAGTACTTCTTCACAGATTGTGGTAGCGTGGCCGAGCGGTCTAAGGCGCTGCGTTCAGGTCGCAGTCTCCCCTGGAGGCGTGGGTTCGAATCCCACCGCTGCCAGTTGTGGTTTTAGGTGCCAAATTCCAGTACCGAAACTTCAACACTAGCTCACTCCACCCGCCGAGTTACCACTAGAGCCATATTCTGTGCCTTTCTACATAATCCATCCTCTGCCAAGGCTTTAGACGACCTACCATTCTTTCTGAAGAGTTTAACTCTGGGAACACCAATCACTTTTCCTTACATCCTCCTCAAATGTGCCCTTGTCTGCTTTGCCTGCTTAGAGTTAAGAACAAAGAGTAGGCATCAGCTAAACACAGTATTACCGGGTAGTGTGGCCGAGTGGTCTAAGGCGCTCGATTAAGGCTCCAGTCTCTCTGGAGGCGTGGGTTCAAATCCCACCACTGCCACAAATGTGCAAGCTTTGGTTTCACATGTCTGGGACTTCTGCATATGCCCAAGAGCTATTCGGAAAGGAACTAATCTGAGTTCCCAGACTTTTTGACCACTAGGGGGGCGAGAAAGAAATCACTAATCTCTGGAGATGAATTCACCGTAATATCAGATTGCTCGTAATGGATGTCTACCCTTAGGTTTCACTTGACTATACATTATATACATATGGCTAACAATTTGCACTGCATAAATACCTAATCTATAGAGATTGTAGGATCAATTTCCATCTTGCATAATAACTCAGAGCAGAGTGGCGCAGCGGAAGCGTGCTGGGCCCATAACCCAGACGTCGATGGATCGAAACCATCCTCTGCTATCTCTTTTGGCAAATCATGTATTCTAGTTCTCAGCACTTACTAACCACAACATCAATCTGCTATCGTTCCGATTTCATGATGTTTCCTATTGATGGCAAATACATGCAGTTTGTGTCTTTATGGAGTTGTGGCCTCAAATGCCACCACTGCCAACACTGCTTTATAAATATGCCTTATACACATGTATTAGACCATGAACAAGCTATTTAAATCATGATTTACGACTCACTTCACAAACGATAGAAAAGTAGAATGAGTTGGAAACATGGCTTGTATTGAAAGTCATCAACAAACTATTAACTAATAAGTACTTCTTCACAGATTGTGGTAGCGTGGCCGAGCGGTCTAAGGCGCTGCGTTCAGGTCGCAGTCTCCCCTGGAGGCGTGGGTTCGAATCCCACCGCTGCCAGTTGATGTTTTAGGTGCCAAATTCCAGTACCGAAACTTCAACACTAGCTCACTCCACTGCCAGTTACCACTAGAGCCATATTCTGTGCCTTTCTACATAATCCATCCTCTGCCAAGGCTGTAGACGACCTACCATTCTTTCTGAAGAGTTTAACTCTGGGAACACCAATCACTTTTCCTTACATCCTCCTCAAATGTGCCCTTGTCTGCTTTGCCTGCTTAGAGTTAAGAACAAAGAGTAGGCATCAGCTAAACACAGTATTACCGGGTAGTGTGGCCGAGTGGTCTAAGGCGCTGGATTAAGGCTCCAGTCTCTCTGGAGGCGTGGGTTCAAATCCCACCACTGCCACAAATGTGCAAGCTTTGGTTTCACATGTCTGGGACTTCTCCATATGCTCAAGAGCTACTCAGAAAGGAACTTATCTGAGTTCCCAGACTTTTTGACCACTAGGGGGGCGAGAAAGAAATCACTAATCTCTGGAGATGAATTCTCTGTAATATCAGATTGCTCGTAATGGATGTCTACCCTTAGGTTTCACTTGACTATACATTATATACATTTGGCTAACAATTTGCACTGCATAAATACCTAATCTATAGATATTGTATAGGATCCATTTCCATCTTGCATAATAACTCAGAGCAGAGTGGCGCAGCGGAAGCGTGCTGGGCCCATAACCCAGAGGTCGATGGATCGAAACCATCCTCTGCTATCTCTTATGGCAAATCATGTATTCTAGTTCTCAGCACTTACTAACCACAACATCAATCTGCTATCGTTCCGATTTCATGATGTTTCCTATTGATGGCAAATACATGCAGTTTGTGTCTTTATGGAGTTGTGGCCTCAAATGCCACCACTGCCAACACTGCTTTATAAATATGCCTTATACACATGTATTAGACCATGAACAAGCTATTTAAATCATGATTTACGACTCACTTCACAAACGATAGAAAAGTAGAATGAGTTGGAAACATGGCTTGTATTGAAAGTCATCAACAAACTATTAACTAATAAGTACTTCTTCACAGATTGTGGTAGCGTGGCCGAGCGGTCTAAGGCGCTGCGTTCAGGTCGCAGTCTCCCCTGGAGGCGTGGGTTCGAATCCCACCGCTGCCAGTTGATGTTTTAGGTGCCAAATTCCAGTACCGAAACTTCAACACTAGCTCACTCCACTGCCAGTTACCACTAGAGCCATATTCTGTGCCTTTCTACATAATCCATCCTCTGCCAAGGCTGTAGACGACCTACCATTCTTTCTGAAGAGTTTAACTCTGGGAACACCAATCACTTTTCCTTACATCCTCCTCAAATGTGCCCTTGTCTGCTTTGCCTGCTTAGAGTTAAGAACAAAGAGTAGGCATCAGCTAAACACAGTATTACCGGGTAGTGTGGCCGAGTGGTCTAAGGCGCTCGATTAAGGCTCCAGTCTCTCTGGAGGCGTGGGTTCAAATCCCACCACTGCCACAAATGTGCAAGCTTTGGTTTCACATGTCTGGGACTTCTGCATATGCCCAAGAGCTATTCAGAAAGGAACTAATCTGAGTTCCCAGACTTTTTGACCACTAGGGGGGCGAGAAAGAAATCACTAATCTCTGGAGATGAATTCACCGTAATATCAGATTGCTCGTAATGGATGTCTACCCTTAGGTTTCACTTGACTATACATTATATACATATGGCTAACAATTTGCACTGCATAAATACCTAATCTATAGAGATTGTAGGATCCATTTCCATCTTGCATAATAACTCAGAGCAGAGTGGCGCAGCGGAAGCGTGCTGGGCCCATAACCCAGAGGTCGATGGATCGAAACCATCCTCTGCTATCTCTTTTGGCAAATCATGTATTCTAGTTCTCAGCACTTACTAACCACAACATCAATCTGCTATCGTTCCGATTTCATGATGTTTCCTATTGATGGCAAATACATGCAGTTTGTGTCTTTATGGAGTTGTGGCCTCAAATGCCACCACTGCCAACACTGCTTTATAAATATGCCTTATACACATGTATTAGACCATGAACAAGCTATTTAAATCATGATTTACGACTCACTTCACAAACGATAGAAAAGTAGAATGATTCGGAAACATGGCTTGTATTGAAAGTCATCAACAAACTATTAACTAATAAGTACTTCTTCACAGATTGTGGTAGCGTGGCCGAGCGGTCTAAGGCTCTGCGTTCAGGTCGCAGTCTCCCCTGGAGGCGTGGGTTCGAATCCCACCGCTGCCATTTGAGGTTTTAGGTGCCAAATTCCAGTACCGAAACTTCAACACTAGCTCACTCCACTGCCGAGTTACCACTAGAGCCATATTCTGTGCCTTTCTACATAATCCATCCTCTGCCAAGGCTGTAGACGACCTACCATTCTTTCTGAAGAGTTTAACTCTGGGAACACCAATCACTTTTCCTTACATCCTCCTCAAATGTGCCCTTGTCTGCTTTGCCTGCTTAGAGTTAAGAACAAAGAGTAGGCATCAGCTAAACACAGTATTACTGGGTAGTGTGGCCGAGTGGTCTAAGGCGCTGGATTAAGGCTCCAGTCTCTCTGGAGGCGTGGGTTCAAATCCCACCACTGCCACAAATGTGCAAGCTTTGGTTTCACATGTCTGGGACTTCTGCATATGCCCAAGAGCTATTCAGAAAGGAACTAATCTGAGTTCCCAGACTTTTTGACCACTAGGGGGGCGAGAAAGAAATCACTAATCTCTGGAGATGAATTCACCGTAATATCAGATTGCTCGTAATGGATGTCTACCCTTAGGTTTGACTTGACTATACATTATATACATATGGCTAACAATTTGCACTGCATAAATACCTAATCTATAGAGATTGTAGGATCCATTTCCATCTTGTATAATAACTCAGAGCAGAGTGGCGCAGCGGAAGCGTGCTGGGCCCATAACCCAGAGGTCGATGGATCGAAACCATCCTCTGCTATCTCTTTTGGCAATTCATGTATTCTAGTTCTCAGCACTTACTAACCACAACATCAATCTGCTATCGTTCCGATTTCATGATGTTTCCTATTGATGGCAAATACATGCAGTTTGTGTCTTTATGGAGTTGTGGCCTCAAATGCCACCACTGCCAACACTGCTTTATAAATATGCCTTATACACATGTATTAGACCATGAACAAGCTATTTAAATCATGATTTACGACTCACTTCACAAACGATAGAAAAGTAGAATGATTCGGAAACATGGCTTGTATTGAAAGTCATCAACAAACTATTAACTAATAAGTACTTCTTCACAGATTGTGGTAGCGTGGCCGAGCGGTCTAAGGCTCTGCGTTCAGGTCGCATTCTCCCCTGGAGGCGTGGGTTCGAATCCCACCGCTGCCATTTGAGGTTTTAGGTGCCAAATTCCAGTACCGAAACTTCAACACTAGCTCACTCCACTGCCGAGTTACCACTAGAGCCATATTCTGTGCCTTTCTACATAATCCATCCTCTGCCAAGGCTGTAGACGACCTACCATTCTTTCTGAAGAGTTTAACTCTGGGAACACCAATCACTTTTCCTTACATCCTCCTCAAATGTGCCCTTGTCTGCTTTGCCTGCTTAGAGTTAAGAACAAAGAGTAGGCATCAGCTAAACACAGTATTACTGGGTAGTGTGGCCGAGTGGTCTAAGGCGCTGGATTAAGGCTCCAGTCTCTCTGGAGGCGTGGGTTCAAATCCCACCACTGCCACAAATGTGCAAGCTTTGGTTTCACATGTCTGGGACTTCTGCATATGCCCAAGAGCTATTCAGAAAGGAACTAATCTGAGTTCCCAGACTTTTTGACCACTAGGGGGGCGAGAAAGAAATCACTAATCTCTGGAGATGAATTCACCGTAATATCAGATTGCTCGTAATGGATGTCTACCCTTAGGTTTGACTTGACTATACATTATATACATATGGCTAACAATTTGCACTGCATAAATACCTAATCTATAGAGATTGTAGGATCCATTTCCATCTTGTATAATAACTCAGAGCAGAGTGGCGCAGCGGAAGCGTGCTGGGCCCATAACCCAGAGGTCGATGGATCGAAACCATCCTCTGCTATCTCTTTTGGCAATTCATGTATTCTAGTTCTCAGCACTTACTAACCACAACATCAATCTGCTATCGTTCCGATTTCATGATGTTTCCTATTGATGGCAAATACATGCAGTTTGTGTCTTTATGGAGTTGTGGCCTCAAATGCCACCACTGCCAACACTGCTTTATAAATATGCCTTATACACATGTATTAGACCATGAACAAGCTATTTAAATCATGATTTACGACTCACTTCACAAACGATAGAAAAGTAGAATGAGTTGGAAACATGGCTTGTATTGAAAGTCATCAACAAACTATTTACTAATAAGTACTTCTTCACAGATTGTGGTAGCGTGGCCGAGCGGTCTAAGGCGCTGCGTTCAGGTCGCAGTCTCCCCTGGAGGCGTGGGTTCGAATCCCACCGCTGCCAGTTGATGTTTTAGGTGCCAAATTCCAGTACCGAAACTTCAACACTAGCTCACTCCACTGCCAGTTACCACTAGAGCCATATTCTGTGCCTTTCTACATAATCCATCCTCTGCCAAGGCTGTAGACGACCAACCATTCTTTCTGAAGAGTTTAACTCTGGGAACACCAATCACTTTTCCTTACATCCTCCTCAAATGTGCCCTTGTCTGCTTTGCCTGCTTAGAGTTAAGAACAAAGAGTAGGCATCAGCTAAACACAGTGTTACCGGGTAGTGTGGCCGAGTGGTCTAAGGCGCTGGATTAAGGCTCCAGTCTCTCTGGAGGCGTGGGTTCAAATCCCACCACTGCCACAAATTTGCAAGCTTTGGTTTCACATGTCTGGGACTTCTGCATATGCCCAAGAGCTAGTCAGAAAGAACTAATCCGAGTTCCCAGAGTTTTTGGCCACTAGGGGGGCGAGAAAGAAAGTCACTAATCTCTGGAGATGAATTCACCGTAATATCAGATTGCTCGTAATGCATGTCTACCCTTAGGTTTCACTTGACTATACATTATGTACATTTGGCTAACAATTTACACTGCATAAATACCTAATCTATAGAGATTGTAGGATCCATTTCCATCTTGTATAATAACTCAGAGCAGAGTGGCGCAGCGGAAGCGTGCTGGGCCCATAACCCAGAGGTCGATGGATCGAAACCATCATCTGCTATCTCTTTTGGCAATTCATGTATTCTAGTTCTCAGCACTTACTAACCACAACATCAATCTGCTATCGTTCCGATTTCATGATGTTTCCTATTGATGGCAAATACATGCAGTTTGTGTCTTTATGGAGTTGTGGCCTCAAATGCCACCACTGCCAACACTGCTTTATAAATATGCCTTATACACATGTATTAGACCATGAACAAGCTATTTAAATCATGATTTACGACTCACTTCACAAACGATAGAAAAGTAGAATGAGTTGGAAACATGGCTTGTATTGAAAGTCATCAACAAACTATTAACTAATAAGTACTTCTTCACAGATTGTGGTAGCGTGGCCGAGCGGTCTAAGGCGCTGCGTTCAGGTCGCAGTCTCCCCTGGAGGCGTGGGTTCGAATCCCACCGCTGCCAGTTGATGTTTTAGGTGCCAAATTCCAGTACCGAAACTTCAACACTAGCTCACTCCACTGCCAGTTACCACTAGAGCCATATTCTGTGCCTTTCTACATAATCCATCCTCTGCCAAGGCTGTAGACGACCTACCATTCTTTCTGAAGAGTTTAACTCTGGGAACACCAATCACTTTTCCTTACATCCTCCTCAAATGTGCCCTTGTCTGCTTTGCCTGCTTAGAGTTAAGAACAAAGAGTAGGCATCAGCTAAACACAGTATTACCGGGTAGTGTGGCCGAGTGGTCTAAGGCGCTGGATTAAGGCTCCAGTCTCTCTGGAGGCGTGGGTTCAAATCCCACCACTGCCACAAATGTGCAAGCTTTGGTTTCACATGTCTGGGACTTCTCCATATGCTCAAGAGCTACTCAGAAAGGAACTAATCTGAGTTCCCAGACTTTTTGACCACTAGGGGGGCGAGAAAGAAATCACTAATCTCTGGAGATGAATTCTCTGTAATATCTGATTGCTCGTAATGGATGTCTACCCTTAGGTTTCACTTGACTATACATTATATACATTTGGCTAACAATTTGCACTGCATAAATAACTAATCTATAGATATTGTATAGGATCAATTTCCATCTTGCATAATAACTCAGAGCAGAGTGGCGCAGCGGAAGCGTGCTGGGCCCATAACCCAGAGGTCGATGGATCGAAACCATCCTCTGCTATCTCTTATGGCAAATCATGTATTCTAGTTCTCAGCACTTACTAACCACAACATCAATCTGCTATCGTTCCGATTTCATGATGTTTCCTATTGATGGCAAATACATGCAGTTTGTGTCGTTATGGAGTTGTGGCCTCAAATGCCACCACTGCCAACACTGCTTTATAAATATGCCTTATACACATGTATTAGACCATGAACAAGCTATTTAAATCATGATTTATGACTCACTTCACAAACGATAGAAAAGTAGAATGAGTTGGAAACATGGCTTGTATTGAAAGTCATCAACAAACTATTAACTAATAAGTACTTCTTCACAGATTGTGGTAGCGTGGCCGAGCGGTCTAAGGCGCTGCGTTCAGGTCGCAGTCTCCCCTGGAGGCGTGGGTTCGAATCCCACCGCTGCCAGTTGATGTTTTAGGTGCCAAATTCCAGTACCGAAACTTCAACACTAGCTCACTCCACTGCCAGTTACCACTAGAGCCATATTCTGTGCCTTTCTACATAATCCATCCTCTGCCAAGGCTGTAGACGACCTACCATTCTTTCTGAAGAGTTTAACTCTGGGAACACCAATCACTTTTCCTTACATCCTCCTCAAATGTGCCCTTGTCTGCTTTGCCTGCTTAGAGTTAAGAACAAAGAGTAGGCATCAGCTAAACACAGTATTACCGGGTAGTGTGGCCGAGTGGTCTAAGGCGCTCGATTAAGGCTCCAGTCTCTCTGGAGGCGTGGGTTCAAATCCCACCACTGCCACAAATGTGCAAGCTTTGGTTTCACATGTCTGGGACTTCTGCATATGCCCAAGAGCTATTCAGAAAGGAACTAATCTGAGTTCCCAGACTTTTTGACCACTAGGGGGGCGAGAAAGAAATCACTAATCTCTGGAGATGAATTCACCGTAATATCAGATTGCTCGTAATGGATGTCTACCCTTAGGTTTCACTTGACTATACATTATATACATATGGCTAACAATTTGCACTGCATAAATACCTAATCTATAGAGATTGTAGGATCCATTTCCATCTTGCATAATAACTCAGAGCAGAGTGGCGCAGCGGAAGCGTGCTGGGCCCATAACCCAGAGGTCGATGGATTGAAACCATCCTCTGCTATCTCTTTTGGCAAATCATGTATTCTAGTTCTCAGCACTTACTAACCACAACATCAATCTGCTATCGTTCCGATTTCATGATGTTTCCTATTGATGGCAAATACATGCAGTTTGTGTCTTTATGGAGTTGTGGCCTCAAATGCCACCACTGCCAACACTGCTTTATAAATATGCCTTATACACATGTATTAGACCATGAACAAGCTATTTAAATCATGATTTACGACTCACTTCACAAACGATAGAAAAGTAGAATGAGTTGGAAACATGGCTTGTATTGAAAGTCATCAACAAACTATTAACTAATAAGTACTTCTTCACATATTGTGGTAGCGTGGCCGAGCGGTCTAAGGCGCTGCGTTCAGGTCGCAGTCTCCCCTGGAGGCGTGGGTTCGAATCCCACCGCTGCCATTTGATGTTTTAGGTGCCAAATTCCAGTACCGAAACTTCAACACTAGCTCACTCCACTGCCGAGTTACCACTAGAGCCATATTCTGTGCCTTTCTACATAATCCATCCTCTGCCAAGGCTGTAGACGACCTACCATTCTTTCTGAAGAGTTTAACTCTGGGAACACCAATCACTTTTCCTTACATCCTCCTCAAATGTGCCCTTGTCTGCTTTGCCTGCTTAGAGTTAAGAACAAAGAGTAGGCATCAGCTAAACACAGTATTACCGGGTAGTGTGGCCGAGTGGTCTAAGGCGCTGGATTAAGGCTCCAGTCTCTCTGGAGGCGTGGGTTCAAATCCCACCACTGCCACAAATGTGCAAGCTTTGGTTTCACATGTCTGGGACTTCTGCATATGCCCAAGAGCTATTCAGAAAGGAACTAATCTGAGTTCCCAGACTTTTTGACCACTAGGGGGGCGAGAAAGAAATCACTAATCTCTGGAGATGAATTCACCGTAATATCAGATTGCTCGTAATGGATGTCTACCCTTAGGTTTCACTTGACTATACATTATATACATATGGCTAACAATTTGCACTGCATAAATACCTAATCTATAGAGATTGTAGGATCCATTTCCATCTTGTATAATAACTCAGAGCAGAGTGGCGCAGCGTAAGCGTGCTGGGCCCATAACCCAGAGGTCGATGGATCGAAACCATCCTCTGCTATCTCTATTGGCAAATCATGTATTCTAGTTCTCAGCACTTACTAACCACAACATCAATCTGCTATCGTTCCGATTTCATGATGTTTCCTATTGATGGCAAATACATGCAGTTTGTGTCTTTATGGAGTTGTGGCCTCAAATGCCACCACTGCCAACACTGCTTTATAAATATGCCTTATACACATGTATTAGACCATGAACAAGCTATTTAAATCATGATTTACGACTCACTTCACAAACGATAGAAAAGTAGAATGAGTTGGAAACATGGCTTGTATTGAAAGTCATCAACAAACTATTAACTAATAAGTACTTCTTCACATATTGTGGTAGCGTGGCCGAGCGGTCTAAGGCGCTGCGTTCAGGTTGCAGTCTCCCCTGGAGGCGTGGGTTCGAATCCCACCGCTGCCATTTGATGTTTTAGGTGCCAAATTCCAGTACCGAAACTTCAACACTAGCTCACTCCACTGCCGAGTTACCTCTAGAGCCATATTCTGTGCCTTTCTACATAATCCATCCTCTGCCAAGGCTGTAGACGACCTACCATTCTTTCTGAAGAGTTTAACTCTGGGAACACCAATCACTTTTCCTTACATCCTCCTCAAATGTGCCCTTGTCTGCTTTGCCTGCTTAGAGTTAAGAACAAAGAGTAGGCATCAGCTAAACACAGTATTACCGGGTAGTGTGGCCGAGTGGTCTAAGGCGCTGGATTAAGGCTCCAGTCTCTCTGGAGGCGTGGGTTCAAATCCCACCACTGCCACAAATGTGCAAGCTTTGGTTTCACATGTCTGGGACTTCTGCATATGCCCAAGAGCTATTCAGAAAGGAACTAATCTGAGTTCCCAGACTTTTTGACCACTAGGGGGGCGAGAAAGAAATCACTAATCTCTGGAGATGAATTCACCGTAATATCAGATTGCTCGTAATGGATGTCTACCCTTAGGTTTCACTTGACTATACATTATATACATATGGCTAACAATTTGCACTGCATAAATACCTAATCTATAGAGATTGTAGGATCCATTTCCATCTTGTATAATAACTCAGAGCAGAGTGGCGCAGCGGAAGCGTGCTGGGCCCATAACCCAGAGGTCGATGGATCGAAACCATCCTCTGCTATCTCTATTGGCAAATCATGTATTCTAGTTCTCAGCACTTACTAACCACAACATCAATCTGCTATCGTTCCGATTTCATGATGTTTCCTATTGATGGCAAATACATGCAGTTTGTGTCTTTATGGAGTTGTGGCCTCAAATGCCACCACTGCCAACACTGCTTTATAAATATGCCTTATACACATGTATTAGACCATGAACAAGCTATTTAAATCATGATTTACGACTCACTTCACAAACGATAGAAAAGTAGAATGAGTTGGAAACATGGCTTGTATTGAAAGTCATCAACAAACTATTAACTAATAAGTACTTCTTCACATATTGTGGTAGCGTGGCCGAGCGGTCTAAGGCGCTGCGTTCAGGTCGCAGTCTCCCCTGGAGGCGTGGGTTCGAATCCCACCGCTGCCATTTGATGTTTTAGGTGCCAAATTCCAGTACCGAAACTTCAACACTAGCTCACTCCACTGCCGAGTTACCACTAGAGCCATATTCTGTGCCTTTCTACATACTCCATCCTCTGCCAAGGCTGTAGACGACCTACCATTCTTTCTGAAGAGTTTAACTCTGGGAACACCAATCACTTTTCCTTACATCCTCCTCAAATGTGCCCTTGTCTGCTTTGCCTGCTTAGAGTTAAGAACAAAGAGTAGGCATCAGCTAAACACAGTATTACCGGGTAGTGTGGCCGAGTGGTCTAAGGCGCTGGATTAAGGCTCCAGTCTCTCTGGAGGCGTGGGTTCAAATCCCACCACTGCCACAAATGTGCAAGCTTTGGTTTCACATGTCTGGGACTTCTGCATATGCCCAAGAGCTATTCAGAAAGGAACTAATCTGAGTTCCCAGACTTTTTGACCACTAGGGGGGCGAGAAAGAAATCACTAATCTCTGGAGATGAATTCACCGTAATATCAGATTGCTCGTAATGGATGTCTACCCTTAGGTTTCACTTGACTATACATTATATACATATGGCTAACAATTTGCACTGCATAAATACCTAATCTATAGAGATTGTAGGATCCATTTCCATCTTGTATAATAACTCAGAGCAGAGTGGCGCAGCGGAAGCGTGCTGGGCCCATAACCCAGAGGTCGATGGATCGAAACCATCCTCTGCTATCTCTATTGGCAAATCATGTATTCTAGTTCTCAGCACTTACTAACCACAACATCAATCTGCTATCGTTCCGATTTCATGATGTTTCCTATTGATGGCAAATACATGCAGTTTGTGTCTTTATGGAGTTGTGGCCTCAAATGCCACCACTGCCAACACTGCTTTATAAATATGCCTTATACACATGTATTAGACCATGAACAAGCTATTTAAATCATGATTTACGACTCACTTCACAAACGATAGAAAAGTAGAATGAGTTGGAAACATGGCTTGTATTGAAAGTCATCAACAAACTATTAACTAATAAGTACTTCTTCACATATTGTGGTAGCGTGGCCGAGCGGTCTAAGGTGCTGCGTTCAGGTCGCAGTCTCCCCTGGAGGCGTGGGTTCGAATCACACCGCTGCCATTTGATGTTTTAGGTGCCAAATTCCAGTACCGAAACTTCAACACTAGCTCACTCCACTGCCGAGTTACCACTAGAGCCATATTCTGTGCCTTTCTACATAATCCATCCTCTGCCAAGGCTGTAGACGACCTACCATTCTTTCTGAAGAGTTTAACTCTGGGAACACCAATCACTTTTCCTTACATCCTCCTCAAATGTGCCCGTCTGCTTTGCCTGCTTAGAGTTAAGAACAAAGAGTAGGCATCAGCAACACACAGTATTACCGGGTAGTGTGGCCGAGTGGTCTAAGGCGCTGGATTAAGGCTCCAGTCTCTCTGGAGGCGTGGGTTCAAATCCCACCACTGCCACAAATGTGCAAGCTTTGGTTTCACATGTCTGGGACTTCTGCATATGCCCAAGAGCTATTCAGAAAGGAACTAATCTGAGTTCCCAGACTTTTTGACCACTAGGGGGGCGAGAAAGAAATCACTAATCTCTGGAGATGAATTCACCGTAATATCAGATTGCTCGTAATGGATGTCTACCCTTAGGTTTCACTTGACTATACATTATATACATATGGCTAACAATTTGCACTGCATAAATACCTAATCTATAGAGATTGTAGGATCCATTTCCATCTTGTATAATAACTCAGAGCAGAGTGGCGCAGCGTAAGCGTGCTGGGCCCATAACCCAGAGGTCGATGGATCGAAACCACCCTCTGCTATCTCTATTGGCAAATCATGTATTCTAGTTCTCAGCACTTACTAACCACAACATCAATCTGCTATCGTTCCGATTTCATGATGTTTCCTATTGATGGCAAATACATGCAGTTTGTGTCTTTATGGAGTTGTGGCCTCAAATGCCACCACTGCCAACACTGCTTTATAAATATGCCTTATACACATGTATTAGACCATGAACAAGCTATTTAAATCATGATTTACGACTCACTTCACAAACGATAGAAAAGTAGAATGAGTTGGAAACATGGCTTGTATTGAAAGTCATCAACAAACTATTAACTAATAAGTACTTCTTCACATATTGTGGTAGCGTGGCCGAGCGGTCTAAGGCGCTCCGTTCAGGTTGCAGTCTCCCCTGGAGGCGTGGGTTCGAATCCCACCGCTGCCATTTGATGTTTTAGGTGCCAAATTCCAGTACCGAAACTTCAACACTAGCTCACTCCACTGCCGAGTTACCTCTAGAGCCATATTCTGTGCCTTTCTACATAATCCATCCTCTGCCAAGGCTGTAGACGACCTACCATTCTTTCTGAAGAGTTTAACTCTGGGAACACCAATCACTTTTCCTTACATCCTCCTCAAATGTGCCCTTGTCTGCTTTGCCTGCTTAGAGTTAAGAACAAAGAGTAGGCATCAGCTAAACACAGTATTACCGGGTAGTGTGGCCGAGTGGTCTAAGGCGCTGGATTAAGGCTCCAGTCTCTCTGGAGGCGTGGGTTCAAATCCCACCACTGCCACAAATGTGCAAGCTTTGGTTTCACATGTCTGGGACTTCTGCATATGCCCAAGAGCTATTCAGAAAGGAACTAATCTGAGTTCCCAGACTTTTTGACCACTAGGGGGGCGAGAAAGAAATCACTAATCTCTGGAGATGAATTCACCGTAATATCAGATTGCTCGTAATGGATGTCTACCCTTAGGTTTCACTTGACTATACATTATATACATATGGCTAACAATTTGCACTGCATAAATACCTAATCTATAGAGATTGTAGGATCCATTTCCATCTTGTATAATAACTCAGAGCAGAGTGGCGCAGCGGAAGCGTGCTGGGCCCATAACCCAGAGGTCGATGGATCGAAACCATCCTCTGCTATCTCTATTGGCAAATCATGTATTCTAGTTCTCAGCACTTACTAACCACAACATCAATCTGCTATCGTTCCGATTTCATGATGTTTCCTATTGATGGCAAATACATGCAGTTTGTGTCTTTATGGAGTTGTGGCCTCAAATGCCACCACTGCCAACACTGCTTTATAAATATGCCTTATACACATGTATTAGACCATGAACAAGCTATTTAAATCATGATTTACGACTCACTTCACAAACGATAGAAAAGTAGAATGAGTTGGAAACATGGCTTGTATTGAAAGTCATCAACAAACTATTAACTAATAAGTACTTCTTCACATATTGTGGTAGCGTGGCCGAGCGGTCTAAGGCGCTGCGTTCAGGTCGCAGTCTCCCCTGGAGGCGTGGGTTCGAATCCCACCGCTGCCATTTGATGTTTTAGGTGCCAAATTCCAGTACCGAAACTTCAACACTAGCTCACTCCACTGCCGAGTTACCACTAGAGCCATATTCTGTGCCTTTCTACATAATCCATCCTCTGCCAAGGCTGTAGACGACCTACCATTCTTTCTGAAGAGTTTAACTCTGGGAACACCAATCACTTTTCCTTACATCCTCCTCAAATGTGCCCTTGTCTGCTTTGCCTGCTTAGAGTTAAGAACAAAGAGTAGGCATCAGCTAAACACAGTATTACCGGGTAGTGTGGCCGAGTGGTCTAAGGCGCTGGATTAAGGCTCCAGTCTCTCTGGAGGCGTGGGTTCAAATCCCACCACTGCCACAAATGTGCAAGCTTTGGTTTCACATGTCTGGGACTTCTGCATATGCCCAAGAGCTATTCAGAAAGGAACTAATCTGAGTTCCCAGACTTTTTGACCACTAGGGGGGCGAGAAAGAAATCACTAATCTCTGGAGATGAATTCACCGTAATATCAGATTGCTCGTAATGGATGTCTACCCTTAGGTTTCACTTGACTATACATTATATACATATGGCTAACAATTTGCACTGCATAAATACCTAATCTATAGAGATTGTAGGATCCATTTCCATCTTGTATAATAACTCAGAGCAGAGTGGCGCAGCG